>NW_027671268.1:0-296608 GCF_964165515.1 Mesoplodon bidens
TCATTTATCTAGGAGACCCAAAAGAACCCACAGATAAACTAGCAGGAACTAATAAGACGGTTCAACAAGGCACACACATACAAGATCAATAAATTTTAAAAGTCAATCAGGCTCCTCTACACTGGCGATAACAAATTAGAAAGTGTAAAAGAAAATAAGAAAAAAAGAAGATCTAAAAATTGTCACAAGAGCCATATAAATTATTTAGAGCTAAGCATACGTAGAAGGCAATATAACTAACAAACTGAGTACGAACAGTTAAACTCCACCCAACCCAAGGTTAGGAAAAGACTGTTGTTACTTTATGAGAACAGACCCTCTTCTTAAGTGGCAGATCAGTAAGTGAGAGTGAATCAAAGAAACACAGCATTTGAAAAGTCAGCTAGTCCAAGCCTCTTGATGGCACATACAGAAGCTGAAGCCCAGATAGGTTGAGTTACTTGGTAAAGGGCCCAACGTCCTGACTCAAGGACTAGCATTTTTCACTCATTCGTAAGACACAATCAAATGCAGTACCTTGGAAAGAGATGGGAAAAAAATGAAGAAATCAATTATATAGTTCCTCATCTTTAAGTACAGAAATAGCTGTGACAAAATTACACGTATTGAGGGAAAATTGAAGTGCAGAGTTTAAAATGTCAATAATCCACAGGGAAACTGGAGACCACTGAAAATATTCATATTAAATCTCTCTAGAAAAGACATGAAAAGATCTCCACTCAAAATGTGAATTTTATAATAGACATGGTATGATACAATTTATAATAGATATGGTATGAACCTTTCCCTTTCACGGGAAAGGTTCAGCTGGGAAAAAGGAAATGTTCTTGAAAATGGGGCCTGTGCTATTGCAGACACTGTGCTCCACCTAGGTCCACGGAATGCTCTGATGTCATCACTGAGGTCACAGAATTCCACTGTGCGCCTGGCAACCTTGCAAACATAACAGCCCTGGTGAGCACTAGGCAGTACTGCTGGTTCACTAAGTGGTACAAGTTTTTCAGCCATTTAGGAGACTTGACTATTTTTATTTGTATTGAATCATTTCAACGGATTGCCCAAGAGCCAACAAGGGCCAACCTGTAGGGAAGAGGAGGAGTTGGACATCTCTTGAGGCATCTTCTAAGGGAGACTTCTAGTTGGTACCATGAAACGGCGACAAAAGAGGAAACATCTGGAAAATGAAGAGTCCCAGGAAACTGCCGAGAACGGAGGAGGTATGTGGGGGGCAACATGCTGGGGCACATGGGTTTCTGCCAAACTAAACCTTCTCTAGGATGGGGCGGACTGAGAACGTGTCACCTGTGAAGCAGGGAGCGAGAGATCTTGTCTCACTGACGCTGCCGTATCCATCCGGAGGGTCCCTGTGGTGTGAGATGGCACAGAACGGCCAGATGCCCCCTGGGAGATGGGAGGTCAGCTCCGCTGGTCTGAGGACTCTCCCCTGGGGCAGCCGGGCCTGGAGCTTTGTCGGACTCATAGCAGGCTGCATCCTGCTTGCACAGACCTAGAGGTGCAGCTTTTCTCAGTCCCCGATTTCTCTCTTATTCTCTTGGATCGTTCCCTGGGGTCATGAGGTGGGGGATGTGAAGGATGCAAGGATGCTGAGAGAGACCCATGAGTTGCTTGGCCTCTTTTACCAAAGTGGAAAGAGAAGCCCCATGAGTTGAAGGCCCTGTTGAAAACTATCTTGACAAGTGGAATGCACTTTGAAAGAAGATTGTTTGTCTAGGGATGGTGTCATATTGAAAGCAAGGAGGTTTTATTCCTTCAACAGGAAGAATTTCCCAAAGGAGATCAAGGGAAGGGAAGGGTTTTCCAGAGACTGAGACCGCGTGAGCAGGGGTGAGAAATGGCCTCAGGGTCCTGCGGGGAGCTCTGAGAGCCACGGGCCACGGGGTGCCTGCGTGCATTAAATGTAGGCGAGTAGCTTGCCCTGGGAGAGGGGTGGTCACCCCAGAGCTCCAGCTAGAGGCCTCTGCCCCAGATTAGAGCCCAGTAGCTCCTACCAGGCCCAGGGCCCTGGAGACTGTAGGATGGGCCCTGGGAATGGAGCTCTAGACAGCAGGCAGATTTCCAGGCAGTGGCTGGGACAGGCTGGGGAAGGCAATGACTGCCCCTGACCATTCAGAATATTTTGCTCTATGTTCCTGTGTGTGACTGTGTGTGTGTGTGTGTGTGTGTGTGTGTGTGTGTGTGTGTGTGTGGTAGTGCAGAGAAGAGCGAGATGAATGGGGTTAGAGTGCTTACCAGATATAAAGTCTGCGTGGTAAAGTTCTTGTCACCCTGGCTGGACCTGGCTGACACTCGGTGTACGTAAGAGTGTGTACAGAATTCTTGTTAGGGGTGTTTCATGAGACAGTAACTCATACACCCATGTACACTCTGATACAGCAAAAATATCACACACCCCACATATAACTTCCTTAGTAAACCACACACAGCACATGGAGGTATATACATGCATCCCTTCTGTACTACGTTCTCATACAACCCACCTGTATCACAATCGTCTCCTCTAACACCAAACGCTGGAGATGAGATATGTATATAGACACACACACTATATATATAGGACACACACACACACACACACTATATATATATGTATCTCCTCAACTCTTGCACAAACACAGCTAACTTCAGCCATCTCTAAATACCTCTATAAGAACCAGTCACGTGTCATACACACCACACTTATAACACATTCTTGAGTAATGCCAGACCCGCTTTGTACAAACCACAGTAAACCACAGTCTCAGTAACCCAGGTCAGGATTGCCAGAGAAAATATGGGCTATCCAGTTCAATTTGAATTCCAGATAAACAACAAGTAATTTTTCAGTAGCAGTATGTCCCACATATTGTATGGGCCATACTTACACTAAAACTAAGTCAGGCCAAACACTGCATGGGAATACTTACACTAAAAAATTATTCTGGGTTTATCTGAAAGTGAAATTTAACTGGGTGCCTTGTATTCTGGTTCGCTAAGTCTGGCAACCCTTATATACTTACCACCAGCTGATGTATTATATATTTATTGTAGTTTTGTTTAGTGTGTGTCTTCCCCTACTAGAATGTGCAGCGTTACCAAAGACTACAACAATGGAAGAGTGCCGGATACACAGGAGTAGCTGCTTACTGAATCTTGGTGACTGAATGAATGAACACGCACCATAAATACAAGCCACACCATGTAATGAGGAAAAGTTACATGTCCCAGAATTCCTGACTTGTGAACAGAAACCATGCACACAAAGGCCACAGACACAGATAGACACATCTGCACTGTGCTCCCCATGCCAACCCCACACTTACCACAGACTTAACTGATACACATCACTCACTCTTCCCACACACTCACAGTCACCACCGAGGCCTACATTACCAACTAGACAGTGAGAGAATAAGTATGGATTGGAATTAAATCCTGGAGTATCCACTGGGAACCACACTCTCAACTGTGTGTATTCACTGCACCTGACACGTGTCACACACTCAGTAAATATTTGTGGACAGAGGACTGATGAACCCACCCTGAGCCTTTCATTCCTCCCTCAGGAATCTCGAAGTCACAAGAGGATCCCCCTCGGCTTGGATCCACTGTGGTGGCCCAAGGCTGCAGCCCAGGGCCAGGGGAGGTCTCCTCTGCCTCTAAATACTTCTTCTGTACTTCTACTCGGCGCAAGCTCAGCTACGCTGGTAAGGGCGCAGGGCTCCTCAGGTGAGGGGGTGCTTGGCTGTGAGGCAGGAGGCACACAGATCCCAGGGAGGCTGAGAGGAAACCCAGGGTCATCAGAGGTGATGAGGGCTCTGTGGAGGAGCCTGGGCAGGATGGCTGAGCTGTTCCGAGGGCGTGGATGCCAGCTGAGTCTGGGTGTGTGTGTGTGAATACTGCTACTACCATGGTGGGGAAGTCAAGGAGCAGGGGCCGGAAAGGTCTGGGCTTGAGGTGGAGGGAAGAGGGACCAGATTAAGCATCTTCAGAGGAAAATGTAGGCTTTGTCTTTGCCTTTGCTTCCAGAGAAGGACAGAGTTCTGCATCATACACCTCCAGCCTGAGAGCAGGACCATCCAGCTCAGGTCCACACAGCTCACACATACACGCGCCCTCCAGGCACAGCCCTTCTCAGTGCACATCAACCCCAAGCACGTGCTCCACAGTACTCTCCTCCTGCACCACAGCCCCATTCCACAAGGAATGCACCACCGATATTCCCAAACTCACACTCCTCGTCGTACACGCATCCAGCCGCATCCCTCACATACCACAGCCCTCACCACCATACTCCACACCCCTGTATACAGACACCGCTCCAGTATCCCCCCCACGCACATGAAAAGCCCACAGATGACACCAGATACACCACTCCGTCCTACGGCCAACAGACACCAAGCTCACGACATAGCTATGTCGTGCCAATGTCCCTCTCTCGTCTACCACACCTGCTCCCTCAGCTTCCGGCATGGCCCATGCATGTTATTATGATTTTAATTTCCTTTTTCAGGAATCCGGAGATTTCATCGAGACACTGCCCAGCCTAGAGCACCCCTAGCCCAGGATCAGGGAGAAGGAGAGACCGCTCCCCCATCACACTGTGTCTCCTCCTCACCCTCTTCACCCTCTAAGAACTATCTGCACCCAGACAAAGAGGAAAGGGGCATGAAAATATACTACATGCAGGTACAAGTGAACAAGGGTGTCGCTGTCTCCTGGAAGACAAAGAAACCCTTGGAGTTGCCTGAAAAGCAGCTGAGGATAGAAGAAGTGACCCTTCCTGAGGATGTGTGCGCAGTAGCCACTGAGCCCTCTTCTGATGTGTCCACCGAAAGCCTCCTGTCTGACAGTGAGCCCACTGGGGAGGAGAAAGAGTATGAGGAAAGGGCCGAGCCAGGCAGCCCATCAGGGCCACCTGCCGTCGAGGAGAGACCCAGCGCCAAGACAGCGGACTGGATGGTGACCATGGAGACCGGCTTCAGGTGCATGGCCTGCTGCCGGGTCTTCCCCGCCTTGGAGATCCTCCAGCAGCACGTGAAGTTCGGCATCCTGGAGGGCTTCAGCTGCCGTGTCTCTCATCTCACCATGGTCCAGCTGATGGGCAATGTGGAATCCAAGAGCACCCCTGAGGAGGAGGACGAGGAGGAGGAGGAGGAGAACGAGGAGGAGGAGGACGACGAGGAGGAGGAGGAGGAGGAGGAAGAGAAGCAAGAAGAAAAGGAGAATGAGGGAGCGCAGCCCACGGGGGAAGGCCCCAGCCCAAAGAGACCCCGCAGGCAGGGTCTTTTCTCTCCTTTGAGTTCCAAACAGCAACTGAGATTCATGGGACCGAAGATCCTGGAAGACGGTGTGGCCGTCCCTCGGAAGAGGTAAGGCTTGAGGCTGGCAGTCTTCTGAGCCTATGTCACGAGGGCCCAGAGGAGTCTAAGGGAAGGGGCCGCACACATGTGCTGGTTGACCTAATGGCTCTGCAGTTGCATCAAATGGGACACACCCAGCACTACCAAAGGCATTGAGCTCTGTTGACGTAAACAAGAAGGTGGAGCCTTTTCCTAGGAGTTTTCTCAGGGTCTGCACGACGGACCTCAACTCTTAGAGGACGTACTGCCAGCAGCGCCTTCTCGGCAGAGAGAGCCAGGAGTGGTCTCCAGAGAGGACAGGGGCCCTGGCAGGACCAGACCGTTGAGGTCTGAGAGCCTTGGGCCTGAGCCGAGATCTCACCCGGACCACTGGACCTAGCCTTCTGTGACAAAGGGGAATATGAAAGAGAGTCACGTGGAAATGAGGTCCCCCGAGATATGGAAATGTTCCAGAACCTTCGTTGCGTGGTAGTTGATCTGGAGCCAAGCTCACTGTGGTGTGTGTGGCTCTGAGCATTAAGGCAACGCTGGAGGGTAACCCTGACCAGCAGAGCTTGGAGTGCTGCTTGTCTCTTCCTGTTCTACCTCATTTGTTTTATCCCTTCCAGGGAGAAGAAAGGACCCTCGGGAGAGTAGCAGACAGAAGGCCGTGGTCTGAAGGAGGATGAAGGGACCGGCACTCAGTCTAACATCATATGACGATAGAAGCGTCCTATGCAATAAAGGGCATTTTCCAAACCTTTCCTGGAGCTTTTATTTAATTACATTTTTCTATCTATGCATCTATCTGTCATCTACATCTGTATCTTTCAAGGTTTGTGAACAAGCTTTCACATAAGCACTAGAGACGTCCACCAGCATTTTCCAGAAGAGGCCTGCAAATTGCTGGGGACTCCTCACAAATAGGGAATGGCCACAACCCCTGCCACACAGACTATGCGCGTGGCCCTCCTGACGTACTCCCACTCTCTCTCTGAATTTCCCAACGTCTGAGATGAGGGTGCTGGCTGGAGGCAATGATCACGTGCAGGCTGAATCTTCTCCAGATTCTGATTCTCTTCCTGGGCCTATCGTCCTCAAGCACAGTCTCCATGTCCCTGGCCACACTGATCTCTCTCCTTCAGTCCTTCCCTCCCTCCCTCTCCTGCCTCCCAGTGCAGAGAATACTTTTTTGCATTTGAGACGACATTTAGTTTTTGTTCACAGAATTCTCACCTGTTCTACTGTGGCCTCCGTTGTGAACATTCCAAAGCTGAGAATTTTCTTTTTTTCTCCCTCATTTCTGCTGAGTCTTTACCTTCCTAATGCAGTGAACTCAGAGTGCCTAGCTGACTGGATGGGGACAAAAATCCAGGGAGCAAAGAGAAATAATAAAAGAATATATCAGTTAATTTTTCATAGTGTTATCCAACTACATATTTTTAAAATTTTGGAATACTATTAGGAATCTTCTCTTTATAAAAAACTGAATTATTGGGCTTCCCTGGTGGAGCAGTGGTTAAGAATATGCCTGCGAATGCAGGGGACATGGGTTCGAGCCCTGGTCTGGGAAGATCCCACGTGCCACGGAGTAACTCAGCCCGCGCGCCACAACTACTGAGCCTGCGCTCTAGAGCCCGTGTGCCACATCTACCGAGCCCACGTGCCACAACTACGGAAGCCTGCGTGCCTAGAGCCCATGCTCCGCAACAAGAGAAGCCACTGCAATGAGAAGCCCGTGCACCACAGCCAAGAGTAGCCCCCGCTCACTGCAACTAGAGAACGCCCGCTAGCAGCAACAAAGACCCAATGCAGCCCAAAATAACTTAATTAATTTTAAAAAATTGAATTAGTTTCAAGGGTACAATGTATAAAAGTACAATAAAAGCCCCCCTTCAGAACCCCCCAACCCCACTCTCAAGATGGAATAGATATGCTGTGATACAATTTATAGTCGTAGCACTACTACTCCTCCCACCACATCCCAAATCCTCTGAGCCAGGTGCAGCAGCTCCCTTTCACAATGCTAGGACCCGCCACACGACAGATGATAATCCCTTTGGACGTTTCAAGGAGCGGCACCAAGGCAACAGTACCTGGGAAATGCCACTGACAGCTCAGAATATCCATGGCATTTCTAGAGCGTCGGCACTGCTCTCGCTCTGGGAATGAAGGTCCAAAAAGCACATCGGAGAATGTTCATAGTTGTAAACAAGCTCCACCTTTGAAACACAATCTACATAGAACCACATATACAAGCCTGCACGATGGAGGAAGCCAAGGTCTCCTCCATGATTTCCCTTCTGACCACCTTATTGTCTCCTCAACCATAAAAGGTGAACTTGAAACTCAGGACCTTGCCTTGTCACCAGAAACATCCAAGCTTGGATCAGTCTTTCTAAGACCAGATCCTTGCTCTCTGAACTATTAGAGACTTGTCACATACACAGAGGTAGAACAGGATTATTTCTATCTACCTGGGGACCTGGAGTCTTTCACATTGCTCCTGTTAAAACACTCACAACAGCAAAACTTTACCTACAAAGGGTTCAAGCTATGACACTCCCAATTTCCACAAACCTCCTCAGCTCTTGTGAGTCACATGCAGCCAATTCCAGGAATTGGAAACATGGTTGTGAGGATGAAACTGGCTTTGGGGCTCCCCTTGGATATGGTCTTCCAGACTTACCAAAAGGCCATTAAGAGGAAGGTTTACCCCACCTCAGGGAAACCCGAGGCAGTACTTGCAGTCATAGGGCTGGCCATGGCTTCTGAGCTACATCCAAAAAGAATTTCATACTGTACCTGGATCTGCTGAAGCCATTTCTGACTGTCCGAGAGCCAGCATGTACCGCTTCTCAACTGCCTCCATTGTGGATCATCAGTAGGGCTGTCAGATTTAGTAAATATAAGTACAGGATACCCAGTTAAACCTGAACTTCACATGAATAATAAGTCATTATTTTTAGTATAAGTAGATCCTATGAACTCTTTGGGGCATACTAATCTTAAAAATGTACTTGTTGTTTCTCTGACATTCCGATTTAACTAAACAGCCTATATTTTATCTGTCAACCCTACCCTTCAGAAATGATGGAGGCTCATAGAGATCCAGGAGACGCCTCAGCGCCTCCTCAGCTTTTATTTCTACGTCCTGGACAGCGAGCACGAACCTTCCAGCCCCAGTCTTTGGCTAGAATGGAGGATATTCTCTGTTTTAGAGCTTTTTCTACTTGTCATTGTTATTATCTTCCTTATTTTAAAGAGATGTTTATTTTTTCCCAAACTTCATAGCTCATCCAAAAGTATTTCAAAGTTCATTAGACAAGGGAAAAACAACATGGTTCTGAAAAGTGAAGGAAACCGCCTGGTGTTTAGTAAAGAAGTAGTAGGGAGACTGAAAAAGCCAAACTTAATAAGCAAATCTCTCCAAGGGTATTTTCAGAGCTTGATACCCTCCCACACCCTGAAAATATTATTACATCAAAAACGTAGAACTGCTAACCAAATGTAAGGCTCCCATATGATTCTATCAAAGTGAGGATGCTTCTTTACGAAGCAGTGAGCACACTTGCTGCCCCAGGGCCCTTGGCAGTTGCAACGTAGGGCTCTTCCCTCTGGGATGGAAACAGCAAGTTTTCCTGTGGTCTACACGCTGGCCCCCAAAATACTACACTCCCAATACTTGTCAACTTTAAGTATTTTTCTACATATCTCCATTTTTCTGTTACTATTTGGACTACATCCTAGACTTGACACTACATAAATTGCATTCAAGAAGCTATTTTTAAAAGTTGGTAGGAAACCTTAAATCTATAGCTTGCAGTCCCTGGTTTACTTTCATCCAGGTGCATAAGTGTTTTCAAAAGTAGTCAGGTTAGTTACCCCATATCACAGCCCCACGCTTGTGTCACAGATATAAAAATGGAACATGATATTTAAGGTTTTAGTTGCCAAATCATCAAGCCTCCCAGACAGAGGCAATAGGGCAAAATGATTACACAGGCATGGATTTTGATTTGCTCCAGTGTCTTGGGCAAGTCACTTGGCCTCTGTATTTATTTGTACTTATCTGCACTTATCTGTCACTTGGGGGTCATAACTGTACCTGGTCCATGGGTACGTTGTACAAATGATCTGTAAAGTAGTTACAAGAAACCGACACAGAGTAAGCACTCCACAGACATTGGCTATTAGCTATTGGAAATATTTCTCCATGAAACAGATGACTTTATCAGTGGATGACTCGGTGGGAGACAGTGAATCACAGAATCACAGCATGTTGAAAGTGACCTAGTTCACACTCTTATGTGAAAAAAAGAAAAGTGTGCCTGGGTAGAAAATGTCTGAAAGCTTACCTAACAAATAGTTTATCATGTTAACTTGGAGAATTAGAATAAAACAGGAAAGCAGGAAAGAAAAACTTGAGTGTAATTCAATTTCTCTATCATTTGTGTTTCTACACTGAGACTCTGAATACACTGGAAGCGCAATGTTTTTTAATGTGGCGGGATAAAGGTTTTCACGTTTTCCTGATCCATCCGTATTATTATCTCAGAATTGCTGGCAGTTCTTGCCATCTTTGGATCTACACCCATCTGAGTCAGGGGGCCATTCTGGACGGAGGAGATAATAGAGCAGAAGTGAAGTGAGAGGAAAGGAGAGACAAGATTTTCTCTTTTCTCTTCCAAGAGGAAAGGTCTTTGGAATGGGAACAACTCACAACCAAACTTTGGGGAAAGGATGTGATGGAAAATGAGACAAACATCCTACCCCTGTGATGAGAAGGATTCCCTGGGCTGGATGGAGGGAGGTCACAGGTGGCTGGACAAGGAAACCAACTAGGGAGAAACACACACAAGTGCAGAGCAAACACCCTGAGGCCACTCAGCCTGACTCCATGCAAACATGTGTCCAGCAGCCAGCCCTTCACCTGTGGCTCCCCAGCAAGACAGGTACCTCGGGGGTGCCAACTCATTCTGAGTCCATTATGCCTGGCCATTCATAAACCGCTGTCTAACGTGTGAGGAATAAACTCTCAATGTTTATGAGGAAATTGGGGAAGGAGATTGAAAGGTTACTTAAACGGAAAAAAAAGAAGTTCAGCAAGGCAGGATGGTAGAGAGACAAGAAAAAGACCTTAAAAGATAGAAAGGATTTGCCAAAGAAGAGAAAGAAAAAGAAATGATTCCGAATGGCTTAACCTGCAGCTAGGAAGTTAAGGAAGATTATTGATGGGTGAAGACTATGGAATAAAGTGAATAAAAGTTTTCAGAAGTTGCTGAGAATATGGTAAGAAGCATGATTATCCAATTATGAATTGGCTGCAATGGCATTCTAGGGGGACACTAGGAAGGGGAAGCAAATGTTCCTGAGATGACAGTGGCAGGTGGAAAGTTGTTTCAGGGGAAGAGCAGTCTTGCAGAGGGTGTATGAGAGGAGGGCAAGTGTGAGCAAGCAAGGAAATACTAAGTGTATACGGTTCCTTCACTGAGTGCACCCAGCCCCGTGGTCAGCCTTGAGAACAAGCAGGACTTCAGGTACTGGAGCTACATTTCAGTCATCAAGACTTGAGAAGACACCCTTAACTCAGGTCTTCTCTTCAAACTCCATCTTTCCTTCTTGACCTTCATTTGGCCTCTTCCCTTACCCTCAAGCTGTGGACTGAGGCCACAGAGCAAGATGGGTCACTAGTGTCCTCCATCCCCTGGCGACTGTGGTTCACATCAGTGGAGTACCAAAGGCAATAGCCAAGTAACAGACACAAGAGTGTATGAAGAAGAAGAGATTCTGATAAGGCTTTCTGTGACAGTGTGGGCCAAGTCGGCTCTATATGGCTGGTATCACCTGAATTATGAGCAGCCTTAGGGGAGAAGTTCTCAGAAGGCAGAGCCTGGCTCTCTAGAGGCTCTGCGTGCTCACAGCCCACTCCAAGACCTCAGTTACACCTTCGGCCCCCAATATCTCTCCCTCTGCCTGCTCAGAGTTTTTGAAGGCTTCTTTCCTCCACATTCCTCTTGAGCGGTGGAGGAGGAAGATGAGCTTCAGGCCAGCTCAGACTCCCCTGGGATCCCAGCAGGATGCCTATCATTAACCTCCCACCTTCTAGGAAGCTCCTAAGATCTTCACATTTGGGGCAGTTTTCATTTCAGCTGTGCTTCAAATTGCTGGCTGGAGACGGCCTGTTGGAAGGTGGCTGAAAGCAAGTAGCAATCCTTCGGGCAGCCTGGCCCTTCTCGACTGTCAGACATCTTCAGGGATATTCTAGGAAATGTTGTTTGTTCTAGAGAAGGGAGGGAAACAATCCAATTGTCCAATAATGCTTGAATGGAAAATAAATGATGCTATATGCATGTGATGAAATAATATCAAGCAGTCAAAAATCAAAGACCTAGATCTATATGGATTCACGTGGATAAATCTTGAAAACATAATATTGATTGAAAGAAAATAAGATCAAGAATGTTAGATTGTGATAACAGGTATGTAAGTATTTAAATATTTAAATCAATTCAACATATTGCTTCTATATATATATAGATGCAAGAAAATAAACTTTATCCAAAGAACACATTATTTACATTTCCTATGCTCATTTATCTAGGAGACCCAAAAGAACCCACAGATAAACTAGCAGGAACTAATAAGACGGTTCAACAAGGCACACACATACAAGATCAATAAATTTTAAAAGTCAATCAGGCTCCTCTACACTGGCGATAACAAATTAGAAAGTGTAAAAGAAAATAAGAAAAAAAGAAGATCTAAAAATTGTCACAAGAGCCATATAAATTATTTAGAGCTAAGCATACGTAGAAGGCAATATAACTAACAAACTGAGTACGAACAGTTAAACTCCACCCAACCCAAGGTTAGGAAAAGACTGTTGTTACTTTATGAGAACAGACCCTCTTCTTAAGTGGCAGATCAGTAAGTGAGAGTGAATCAAAGAAACACAGCATTTGAAAAGTCAGCTAGTCCAAGCCTCTTGATGGCACATACAGAAGCTGAAGCCCAGATAGGTTGAGTTACTTGGTAAAGGGCCCAACGTCCTGACTCAAGGACTAGCATTTTTCACTCATTCGTAAGACACAATCAAATGCAGTACCTTGGAAAGAGATGGGAAAAAAATGAAGAAATCAATTATATAGTTCCTCATCTTTAAGTACAGAAATAGCTGTGACAAAATTACACGTATTGAGGGAAAATTGAAGTGCAGAGTTTAAAATGTCAATAATCCACAGGGAAACTGGAGACCACTGAAAATATTCATATTAAATCTCTCTAGAAAAGACATGAAAAGATCTCCACTCAAAATGTGAATTTTATAATAGACATGGTATGATACAATTTATAATAGATATGGTATGAACCTTTCCCTTTCACGGGAAAGGTTCAGCTGGGAAAAAGGAAATGTTCTTGAAAATGGGGCCTGTGCTATTGCAGACACTGTGCTCCACCTAGGTCCACGGAATGCTCTGATGTCATCACTGAGGTCACAGAATTCCACTGTGCGCCTGGCAACCTTGCAAACATAACAGCCCTGGTGAGCACTAGGCAGTACTGCTGGTTCACTAAGTGGTACAAGTTTTTCAGCCATTTAGGAGACTTGACTATTTTTATTTGTATTGAATCATTTCAACGGATTGCCCAAGAGCCAACAAGGGCCAACCTGTAGGGAAGAGGAGGAGTTGGACATCTCTTGAGGCATCTTCTAAGGGAGACTTCTAGTTGGTACCATGAAACGGCGACAAAAGAGGAAACATCTGGAAAATGAAGAGTCCCAGGAAACTGCCGAGAACGGAGGAGGTATGTGGGGGGCAACATGCTGGGGCACATGGGTTTCTGCCAAACTAAACCTTCTCTAGGATGGGGCGGACTGAGAACGTGTCACCTGTGAAGCAGGGAGCGAGAGATCTTGTCTCACTGACGCTGCCGTATCCATCCGGAGGGTCCCTGTGGTGTGAGATGGCACAGAACGGCCAGATGCCCCCTGGGAGATGGGAGGTCAGCTCCGCTGGTCTGAGGACTCTCCCCTGGGGCAGCCGGGCCTGGAGCTTTGTCGGACTCATAGCAGGCTGCATCCTGCTTGCACAGACCTAGAGGTGCAGCTTTTCTCAGTCCCCGATTTCTCTCTTATTCTCTTGGATCGTTCCCTGGGGTCATGAGGTGGGGGATGTGAAGGATGCAAGGATGCTGAGAGAGACCCATGAGTTGCTTGGCCTCTTTTACCAAAGTGGAAAGAGAAGCCCCATGAGTTGAAGGCCCTGTTGAAAACTATCTTGACAAGTGGAATGCACTTTGAAAGAAGATTGTTTGTCTAGGGATGGTGTCATATTGAAAGCAAGGAGGTTTTATTCCTTCAACAGGAAGAATTTCCCAAAGGAGATCAAGGGAAGGGAAGGGTTTTCCAGAGACTGAGACCGCGTGAGCAGGGGTGAGAAATGGCCTCAGGGTCCTGCGGGGAGCTCTGAGAGCCACGGGCCACGGGGTGCCTGCGTGCATTAAATGTAGGCGAGTAGCTTGCCCTGGGAGAGGGGTGGTCACCCCAGAGCTCCAGCTAGAGGCCTCTGCCCCAGATTAGAGCCCAGTAGCTCCTACCAGGCCCAGGGCCCTGGAGACTGTAGGATGGGCCCTGGGAATGGAGCTCTAGACAGCAGGCAGATTTCCAGGCAGTGGCTGGGACAGGCTGGGGAAGGCAATGACTGCCCCTGACCATTCAGAATATTTTGCTCTATGTTCCTGTGTGTGACTGTGTGTGTGTGTGTGTGTGTGTGTGTGTGTGTGTGTGTGTGTGTGTGTGTGTGGTAGTGCAGAGAAGAGCGAGATGAATGGGGTTAGAGTGCTTACCAGATATAAAGTCTGCGTGGTAAAGTTCTTGTCACCCTGGCTGGACCTGGCTGACACTCGGTGTACGTAAGAGTGTATACAGAATTCTTGTTAGGGGTGTTTCATGAGACAGTAACTCATACACCCATGTACACTCTGATACAGCAAAAATATCACACACCCCACATATAACTTCCTTAGTAAACCACACACAGCACATGGAGGTATATACATGCATCCCTTCTGTACTACGTTCTCATACAACCCACCTGTATCACAATCGTCTCCTCTAACACCAAACGCTGGAGATGAGATATGTATATAGACACACACACTATATATATAGGACACACACACACACACACACTATATATATATGTATCTCCTCAACTCTTGCACAAACACAGCTAACTTCAGCCATCTCTAAATACCTCTATAAGAACCAGTCACGTGTCATACACACCACACTTATAACACATTCTTGAGTAATGCCAGACCCGCTTTGTACAAACCACAGTAAACCACAGTCTCAGTAACCCAGGTCAGGATTGCCAGAGAAAATATGGGCTATCCAGTTCAATTTGAATTCCAGATAAACAACAAGTAATTTTTCAGTAGCAGTATGTCCCACATATTGTATGGGCCATACTTACACTAAAACTAAGTCAGGCCAAACACTGCATGGGAATACTTACACTAAAAAATTATTCTGGGTTTATCTGAAACTGAAATTTAACTGGGTGCCTTGTATTCTGGTTCGCTAAGTCTGGCAACCCTTATATACTTACCACCAGCTGATGTATTATATATTTATTGTAGTTTTGTTTAGTGTGTGTCTTCCCCTACTAGAATGTGCAGCGTTACCAAAGACTACAACAATGGAAGAGTGCCGGATACACAGGAGTAGCTGCTTACTGAATCTTGGTGACTGAATGAATGAACACGCACCATAAATACAAGCCACACCATGTAATGAGGAAAAGTTACATGTCCCAGAATTCCTGACTTGTGAACAGAAACCATGCACACAAAGGCCACAGACACAGATAGACACATCTGCACTGTGCTCCCCATGCCAACCCCACACTTACCACAGACTTAACTGATACACATCACTCACTCTTCCCACACACTCACAGTCACCACCGAGGCCTACATTACCAACTAGACAGTGAGAGAATAAGTATGGATTGGAATTAAATCCTGGAGTATCCACTGGGAACCACACTCTCAACTGTGTGTATTCACTGCACCTGACACGTGTCACACACTCAGTAAATATTTGTGGACAGAGGACTGATGAACCCACCCTGA
Organism: Mesoplodon bidens; assembly: GCF_964165515.1. Classification (NCBI taxonomy): domain Eukaryota; kingdom Metazoa; phylum Chordata; class Mammalia; order Artiodactyla; family Ziphiidae; genus Mesoplodon; species Mesoplodon bidens. Next base: position 15,483 of record NW_027671268.1, read on the forward strand.
GCCTTTCATTCCTCCCTCAGGAATCTCGAAGTCACAAGAGGATCCCCCTCGGCTTGGATCCACTGTGGTGGCCCAAGGCTGCAGCCCAGGGCCAGGGGAGGTCTCCTCTGCCTCTAAATACTTCTTCTGTACTTCTACTCGGCGCAAGCTCAGCTACGCTGGTAAGGGCGCAGGGCTCCTCAGGTGAGGGGGTGCTTGGCTGTGAGGCAGGAGGCACACAGATCCCAGGGAGGCTGAGAGGAAACCCAGGGTCATCAGAGGTGATGAGGGCTCTGTGGAGGAGCCTGGGCAGGATGGCTGAGCTGTTCCGAGGGCGTGGATGCCAGCTGAGTCTGGGTGTGTGTGTGTGAATACTGCTACTACCATGGTGGGGAAGTCAAGGAGCAGGGGCCGGAAAGGTCTGGGCTTGAGGTGGAGGGAAGAGGGACCAGATTAAGCATCTTCAGAGGAAAATGTAGGCTTTGTCTTTGCCTTTGCTTCCAGAGAAGGACAGAGTTCTGCATCATACACCTCCAGCCTGAGAGCAGGACCATCCAGCTCAGGTCCACACAGCTCACACATACACGCGCCCTCCAGGCACAGCCCTTCTCAGTGCACATCAACCCCAAGCACGTGCTCCACAGTACTCTCCTCCTGCACCACAGCCCCATTCCACAAGGAATGCACCACCGATATTCCCAAACTCACACTCCTCGTCGTACACGCATCCAGCCGCATCCCTCACATACCACAGCCCTCACCACCATACTCCACACCCCTGTATACAGACACCGCTCCAGTATCCCCCCCACGCACATGAAAAGCCCACAGATGACACCAGATACACCACTCCGTCCTACGGCCAACAGACACCAAGCTCACGACATAGCTATGTCGTGCCAATGTCCCTCTCTCGTCTACCACACCTGCTCCCTCAGCTTCCGGCATGGCCCATGCATGTTATTATGATTTTAATTTCCTTTTTCAGGAATCCGGAGATTTCATCGAGACACTGCCCAGCCTAGAGCACCCCTAGCCCAGGATCAGGGAGAAGGAGAGACCGCTCCCCCATCACACTGTGTCTCCTCCTCACCCTCTTCACCCTGTAAGAACTATCTGCACCCAGACAAAGAGGAAAGGGGCATGAAAATATACTACATGCAGGTACAAGTGAACAAGGGTGTCGCTGTCTCCTGGAAGACAAAGAAACCCTTGGAGTTGCCTGAAAAGCAGCTGAGGATAGAAGAAGTGACCCTTCCTGAGGATGTGTGCGCAGTAGCCACTGAGCCCTCTTCTGATGTGTCCACCGAAAGCCTCCTGTCTGACAGTGAGCCCACTGGGGAGGAGAAAGAGTATGAGGAAAGGGCCGAGCCAGGCAGCCCATCAGGGCCACCTGCCGTCGAGGAGAGACCCAGCGCCAAGACAGCGGACTGGATGGTGACCATGGAGACCGGCTTCAGGTGCATGGCCTGCTGCCGGGTCTTCCCCGCCTTGGAGATCCTCCAGCAGCACGTGAAGTTCGGCATCCTGGAGGGCTTCAGCTGCCGTGTCTCTCATCTCACCATGGTCCAGCTGATGGGCAATGTGGAATCCAAGAGCACCCCTGAGGAGGAGGACGAGGAGGAGGAGGAGGAGAACGAGGAGGAGGAGGACGACGAGGAGGAGGAGGAGGAGGAGGAAGAGAAGCAAGAAGAAAAGGAGAATGAGGGAGCGCAGCCCACGGGGGAAGGCCCCAGCCCAAAGAGACCCCGCAGGCAGGGTCTTTTCTCTCCTTTGAGTTCCAAACAGCAACTGAGATTCATGGGACCGAAGATCCTGGAAGACGGTGTGGCCGTCCCTCGGAAGAGGTAAGGCTTGAGGCTGGCAGTCTTCTGAGCCTATGTCACGAGGGCCCAGAGGAGTCTAAGGGAAGGGGCCGCACACATGTGCTGGTTGACCTAATGGCTCTGCAGTTGCATCAAATGGGACACACCCAGCACTACCAAAGGCATTGAGCTCTGTTGACGTAAACAAGAAGGTGGAGCCTTTTCCTAGGAGTTTTCTCAGGGTCTGCACGACGGACCTCAACTCTTAGAGGACGTACTGCCAGCAGCGCCTTCTCGGCAGAGAGAGCCAGGAGTGGTCTCCAGAGAGGACAGGGGCCCTGGCAGGACCAGACCGTTGAGGTCTGAGAGCCTTGGGCCTGAGCCGAGATCTCACCCGGACCACTGGACCTAGCCTTCTGTGACAAAGGGGAATATGAAAGAGAGTCACGTGGAAATGAGGTCCCCCGAGATATGGAAATGTTCCAGAACCTTCGTTGCGTGGTAGTTGATCTGGAGCCAAGCTCACTGTGGTGTGTGTGGCTCTGAGCATTAAGGCAACGCTGGAGGGTAACCCTGACCAGCAGAGCTTGGAGTGCTGCTTGTCTCTTCCTGTTCTACCTCATTTGTTTTATCCCTTCCAGGGAGAAGAAAGGACCCTCGGGAGAGTAGCAGACAGAAGGCCGTGGTCTGAAGGAGGATGAAGGGACCGGCACTCAGTCTAACATCATATGACGATAGAAGCGTCCTATGCAATAAAGGGCATTTTCCAAACCTTTCCTGGAGCTTTTATTTAATTACATTTTTCTATCTATGCATCTATCTGTCATCTACATCTGTATCTTTCAAGGTTTGTGAACAAGCTTTCACATAAGCACTAGAGACGTCCACCAGCATTTTCCAGAAGAGGCCTGCAAATTGCTGGGGACTCCTCACAAATAGGGAATGGCCACAACCCCTGCCACACAGACTATGCGCGTGGCCCTCCTGACGTACTCCCACTCTCTCTCTGAATTTCCCAACGTCTGAGATGAGGGTGCTGGCTGGAGGCAATGATCACGTGCAGGCTGAATCTTCTCCAGATTCTGATTCTCTTCCTGGGCCTATCGTCCTCAAGCACAGTCTCCATGTCCCTGGCCACACTGATCTCTCTCCTTCAGTCCTTCCCTCCCTCCCTCTCCTGCCTCCCAGTGCAGAGAATACTTTTTTGCATTTGAGACGACATTTAGTTTTTGTTCACAGAATTCTCACCTGTTCTACTGTGGCCTCCGTTGTGAACATTCCAAAGCTGAGAATTTTCTTTTTTTCTCCCTCATTTCTGCTGAGTCTTTACCTTCCTAATGCAGTGAACTCAGAGTGCCTAGCTGACTGGATGGGGACAAAAATCCAGGGAGCAAAGAGAAATAATAAAAGAATATATCAGTTAATTTTTCATAGTGTTATCCAACTACATATTTTTAAAATTTTGGAATACTATTAGGAATCTTCTCTTTATAAAAAACTGAATTATTGGGCTTCCCTGGTGGAGCAGTGGTTAAGAATATGCCTGCGAATGCAGGGGACATGGGTTCGAGCCCTGGTCTGGGAAGATCCCACGTGCCACGGAGTAACTCAGCCCGCGCGCCACAACTACTGAGCCTGCGCTCTAGAGCCCGTGTGCCACATCTACCGAGCCCACGTGCCACAACTACGGAAGCCTGCGTGCCTAGAGCCCATGCTCCGCAACAAGAGAAGCCACTGCAATGAGAAGCCCGTGCACCACAGCCAAGAGTAGCCCCCGCTCACTGCAACTAGAGAACGCCCGCTAGCAGCAACAAAGACCCAATGCAGCCCAAAATAACTTAATTAATTTTAAAAAATTGAATTAGTTTCAAGGGTACAATGTATAAAAGTACAATAAAAGCCCCCCTTCAGAACCCCCCAACCCCACTCTCAAGATGGAATAGATATGCTGTGATACAATTTATAGTCGTAGCACTACTACTCCTCCCACCACATCCCAAATCCTCTGAGCCAGGTGCAGCAGCTCCCTTTCACAATGCTAGGACCCGCCACACGACAGATGATAATCCCTTTGGACGTTTCAAGGAGCGGCACCAAGGCAACAGTACCTGGGAAATGCCACTGACAGCTCAGAATATCCATGGCATTTCTAGAGCGTCGGCACTGCTCTCGCTCTGGGAATGAAGGTCCAAAAAGCACATCGGAGAATGTTCATAGTTGTAAACAAGCTCCACCTTTGAAACACAATCTACATAGAACCACATATACAAGCCTGCACGATGGAGGAAGCCAAGGTCTCCTCCATGATTTCCCTTCTGACCACCTTATTGTCTCCTCAACCATAAAAGGTGAACTTGAAACTCAGGACCTTGCCTTGTCACCAGAAACATCCAAGCTTGGATCAGTCTTTCTAAGACCAGATCCTTGCTCTCTGAACTATTAGAGACTTGTCACATACACAGAGGTAGAACAGGATTATTTCTATCTACCTGGGGACCTGGAGTCTTTCACATTGCTCCTGTTAAAACACTCACAACAGCAAAACTTTACCTACAAAGGGTTCAAGCTATGACACTCCCAATTTCCACAAACCTCCTCAGCTCTTGTGAGTCACATGCAGCCAATTCCAGGAATTGGAAACATGGTTGTGAGGATGAAACTGGCTTTGGGGCTCCCCTTGGATATGGTCTTCCAGACTTACCAAAAGGCCATTAAGAGGAAGGTTTACCCCACCTCAGGGAAACCCGAGGCAGTACTTGCAGTCATAGGGCTGGCCATGGCTTCTGAGCTACATCCAAAAAGAATTTCATACTGTACCTGGATCTGCTGAAGCCATTTCTGACTGTCCGAGAGCCAGCATGTACCGCTTCTCAACTGCCTCCATTGTGGATCATCAGTAGGGCTGTCAGATTTAGTAAATATAAGTACAGGATACCCAGTTAAACCTGAACTTCACATGAATAATAAGTCATTATTTTTAGTATAAGTAGATCCTATGAACTCTTTGGGGCATACTAATCTTAAAAATGTACTTGTTGTTTCTCTGACATTCAGATTTAACTAAACAGCCTATATTTTATCTGTCAACCCTACCCTTCAGAAATGATGGAGGCTCATAGAGATCCAGGAGACGCCTCAGCGCCTCCTCAGCTTTTATTTCTACGTCCTGGACAGCGAGCACGAACCTTCCAGCCCCAGTCTTTGGCTAGAATGGAGGATATTCTCTGTTTTAGAGCGTTTTCTACTTGTCATTGTTATTATCTTCCTTATTTTAAAGAGATGTTTATTTTTTCCCAAACTTCATAGCTCATCCAAAAGTATTTCAAAGTTCATTAGACAAGGGAAAAACAACATGGTTCTGAAAAGTGAAGGAAACCGCCTGGTGTTTAGTAAAGAAGTAGTAGGGAGACTGAAAAAGCCAAACTTAATAAGCAAATCTCTCCAAGGGTATTTTCAGAGCTTGATACCCTCCCACACCCTGAAAATATTATTACATCAAAAACGTAGAACTGCTAACCAAATGTAAGGCTCCCATATGATTCTATCAAAGTGAGGATGCTTCTTTACGAAGCAGTGAGCACACTTGCTGCCCCAGGGACCTTGGCAGTTGCAACGTAGGGCTCTTCCCTCTGGGATGGAAACAGCAAGTTTTCCTGTGGTCTACACGCTGGCCCCAAAAATACTACACTCCCAATACTTGTCAACTTTAAGTATTTTTCTACATATCTCCATTTTTCTGTTACTATTTGGACTACATCCTAGACTTGACACTACATAAATTGCATTCAAGAAGCTATTTTTAAAAGTTGGTAGGAAACCTTAAATCTATAGCTTGCAGTCCCTGGTTTACTTTCATCCAGGTGCATAAGTGTTTTCAAAAGTAGTCAGGTTAGTTACCCCATATCACAGCCCCACGCTTGTGTCACAGATATAAAAATGGAACATGATATTTAAGGTTTTAGTTGCCAAATCATCAAGCCTCCCAGACAGAGGCAATAGGGCAAAATGATTACACAGGCATGGATTTTGATTTGCTCCAGTGTCTTGGGCAAGTCACTTGGCCTCTGTATTTATTTGTACTTATCTGCACTTATCTGTCACTTGGGGGTCATAACTGTACCTGGTCCATGGGTACGTTGTACAAATGATCTGTAAAGTAGTTACAAGAAACCGACACAGAGTAAGCACTCCACAGACATTGGCTATTAGCTATTGGAAATATTTCTCCATGAAACAGATGACTTTATCAGTGGATGACTCGGTGGGAGACAGTGAATCACAGAATCACAGCATGTTGAAAGTGACCTAGTTCACACTCTTATGTGAAAAAAAGAAAAGTGTGCCTGGGTAGAAAATGTCTGAAAGCTTACCTAACAAATAGTTTATCATGTTAACTTGGAGAATTAGAATAAAACAGGAAAGCAGGAAAGAAAAACTTGAGTGTAATTCAATTTCTCTATCATTTGTGTTTCTACACTGAGACTCTGAATACACTGGAAGCGCAATGTTTTTTAATGTGGCGGGATAAAGGTTTTCACGTTTTCCTGATCCATCCATATTATTATCTCAGAATTGCTGGCAGTTCTTGCCATCTTTGGATCTACACCCATCTGAGTCAGGGGGCCATTCTGGACGGAGGAGATAATAGAGCAGAAGTGAAGTGAGAGGAAAGGAGAGACAAGATTTTCTCTTTTCTCTTCCAAGAGGAAAGGTCTTTGGAATGGGAACAACTCACAACCAAACTTTGGGGAAAGGATGTGATGGAAAATGAGACAAACATCCTACCCCTGTGATGAGAAGGATTCCCTGGGCTGGATGGAGGGAGGTCACAGGTGGCTGGACAAGGAAACCAACTAGGGAGAAACACACACAAGTGCAGAGCAAACACCCTGAGGCCACTCAGCCTGACTCCATGCAAACATGTGTCCAGCAGCCAGCCCTTCACCTGTGGCTCCCCAGCAAGACAGGTACCTCGGGGGTGCCAACTCATTCTGAGTCCATTATGCCTGGCCATTCATAAACCGCTGTCTAACGTGTGAGGAATAAACTCTCAATGTTTATGAGGAAATTGGGGAAGGAGATTGAAAGGTTACTTAAACGGAAAAAAAAGAAGTTCAGCAAGGCAGGATGGTAGAGAGACAAGAAAAAGACCTTAAAAGATAGAAAGGATTTGCCAAAGAAGAGAAAGAAAAAGAAATGATTCCGAATGGCTTAACCTGCAGCTAGGAAGTTAAGGAAGATTATTGATGGGTGAAGACTATGGAATAAAGTGAATAAAAGTTTTCAGAAGTTGCTGAGAATATGGTACGAAGCATGATTATCCAATTATGAATTGGCTGCAATGGCATTCTAGGGGGACACTAGGAAGGGGAAGCAAATGTTCCTGAGATGACAGTGGCAGGTGGAAAGTTGTTTCAGGGGAAGAGCAGTCTTGCAGAGGGTGTATGAGAGGAGGGCAAGTGTGAGCAAGCAAGGAAATACTAAGTGTATACGGTTCCTTCACTGAGTGCACCCAGCCCCGTGGTCAGCCTTGAGAACAAGCAGGACTTCAGGTACTGGAGCTACATTTCAGTCATCAAGACTTGAGAAGACACCCTTAACTCAGGTCTTCTCTTCAAACTCCATCTTTCCTTCTTGACCTTCATTTGGCCTCTTCCCTTACCCTCAAGCTGTGGACTGAGGCCACAGAGCAAGATGGGTCACTAGTGTCCTCCATCCCCTGGCGACTGTGGTTCACATCAGTGGAGTACCAAAGGCAATAGCCAAGTAACAGACACAAGAGTGTATGAAGAAGAAGAGATTCTGATAAGGCTTTCTGTGACAGTGTGGGCCAAGTCGGCTCTATATGGCTGGTATCACCTGAATTATGAGCAGCCTTAGGGGAGAAGTTCTCAGAAGGCAGAGCCTGGCTCTCTAGAGGCTCTGCGTGCTCACAGCCCACTCCAAGACCTCAGTTACACCTTCGGCCCCCAATATCTCTCCCTCTGCCTGCTCAGAGTTTTTGAAGGCTTCTTTCCTCCACATTCCTCTTGAGCGGTGGAGGAGGAAGATGAGCTTCAGGCCAGCTCAGACTCCCCTGGGATCCCAGCAGGATGCCTATCATTAACCTCCCACCTTCTAGGAAGCTCCTAAGATCTTCACATTTGGGGCAGTTTTCATTTCAGCTGTGCTTCAAATTGCTGGCTGGAGACGGCCTGTTGGAAGGTGGCTGAAAGCAAGTAGCAATCCTTCGGGCAGCCTGGCCCTTCTCGACTGTCAGACATCTTCAGGGATATTCTAGGAAATGTTGTTTGTTCTAGAGAAGGGAGGGAAACAATCCAATTGTCCAATAATGCTTGAATGGAAAATAAATGATGCTATATGCATGTGATGAAATAATATCAAGCAGTCAAAAATCAAAGACCTAGATCTATATGGATTCACGTGGATAAATCTTGAAAACATAATATTGATTGAAAGAAAATAAGATCAAGAATGTTAGATTGTGATAACAGGTATGTAAGTATTTAAATATTTAAATCAATTCAACATATTGCTTCTATATATATATAGATGCAAGAAAATAAACTTTATCCAAAGAACACATTATTTACATTTCCTATGCTCATTTATCTAGGAGACCCAAAAGAACCCACAGATAAACTAGCAGGAACTAATAAGACGGTTCAACAAGGCACACACATACAAGATCAATAAATTTTAAAAGTCAATCAGGCTCCTCTACACTGGCGATAACAAATTAGAAAGTGTAAAAGAAAATAAGAAAAAAAGAAGATCTAAAAATTGTCACAAGAGCCATATAAATTATTTAGAGCTAAGCATACGTAGAAGGCAATATAACTAACAAACTGAGTACGAACAGTTAAACTCCACCCAACCCAAGGTTAGGAAAAGACTGTTGTTACTTTATGAGAACAGACCCTCTTCTTAAGTGGCAGATCAGTAAGTGAGAGTGAATCAAAGAAACACAGCATTTGAAAAGTCAGCTAGTCCAAGCCTCTTGATGGCACATACAGAAGCTGAAGCCCAGATAGGTTGAGTTACTTGGTAAAGGGCCCAACGTCCTGACTCAAGGACTAGCATTTTTCACTCATTCGTAAGACACAATCAAATGCAGTACCTTGGAAAGAGATGGGAAAAAAATGAAGAAATCAATTATATAGTTCCTCATCTTTAAGTACAGAAATAGCTGTGACAAAATTACACGTATTGAGGGAAAATTGAAGTGCAGAGTTTAAAATGTCAATAATCCACAGGGAAACTGGAGACCACTGAAAATATTCATATTAAATCTCTCTAGAAAAGACATGAAAAGATCTCCACTCAAAATGTGAATTTTATAATAGACATGGTATGATACAATTTATAATAGATATGGTATGAACCTTTCCCTTTCACGGGAAAGGTTCAGCTGGGAAAAAGGAAATGTTCTTGAAAATGGGGCCTGTGCTATTGCAGACACTGTGCTCCACCTAGGTCCACGGAATGCTCTGATGTCATCACTGAGGTCACAGAATTCCACTGTGCGCCTGGCAACCTTGCAAACATAACAGCCCTGGTGAGCACTAGGCAGTACTGCTGGTTCACTAAGTGGTACAAGTTTTTCAGCCATTTAGGAGACTTGACTATTTTTATTTGTATTGAATCATTTCAACGGATTGCCCAAGAGCCAACAAGGGCCAACCTGTAGGGAAGAGGAGGAGTTGGACATCTCTTGAGGCATCTTCTAAGGGAGACTTCTAGTTGGTACCATGAAACGGCGACAAAAGAGGAAACATCTGGAAAATGAAGAGTCCCAGGAAACTGCCGAGAACGGAGGAGGTATGTGGGGGGCAACATGCTGGGGCACATGGGTTTCTGCCAAACTAAACCTTCTCTAGGATGGGGCGGACTGAGAACGTGTCACCTGTGAAGCAGGGAGCGAGAGATCTTGTCTCACTGACGCTGCCGTATCCATCCGGAGGGTCCCTGTGGTGTGAGATGGCACAGAACGGCCAGATGCCCCCTGGGAGATGGGAGGTCAGCTCCGCTGGTCTGAGGACTCTCCCCTGGGGCAGCCGGGCCTGGAGCTTTGTCGGACTCATAGCAGGCTGCATCCTGCTTGCACAGACCTAGAGGTGCAGCTTTTCTCAGTCCCCGATTTCTCTCTTATTCTCTTGGATCGTTCCCTGGGGTCATGAGGTGGGGGATGTGAAGGATGCAAGGATGCTGAGAGAGACCCATGAGTTGCTTGGCCTCTTTTACCAAAGTGGAAAGAGAAGCCCCATGAGTTGAAGGCCCTGTTGAAAACTATCTTGACAAGTGGAATGCACTTTGAAAGAAGATTGTTTGTCTAGGGATGGTGTCATATTGAAAGCAAGGAGGTTTTATTCCTTCAACAGGAAGAATTTCCCAAAGGAGATCAAGGGAAGGGAAGGGTTTTCCAGAGACTGAGACCGCGTGAGCAGGGGTGAGAAATGGCCTCAGGGTCCTGCGGGGAGCTCTGAGAGCCACGGGCCACGGGGTGCCTGCGTGCATTAAATGTAGGCGAGTAGCTTGCCCTGGGAGAGGGGTGGTCACCCCAGAGCTCCAGCTAGAGGCCTCTGCCCCAGATTAGAGCCCAGTAGCTCCTACCAGGCCCAGGGCCCTGGAGACTGTAGGATGGGCCCTGGGAATGGAGCTCTAGACAGCAGGCAGATTTCCAGGCAGTGGCTGGGACAGGCTGGGGAAGGCAATGACTGCCCCTGACCATTCAGAATATTTTGCTCTATGTTCCTGTGTGTGACTGTGTGTGTGTGTGTGTGTGTGTGTGTGTGTGTGTGTGTGTGTGTGGTAGTGCAGAGAAGAGCGAGATGAATGGGGTTAGAGTGCTTACCAGATATAAAGTCTGCGTGGTAAAGTTCTTGTCACCCTGGCTGGACCTGGCTGACACTCGGTGTACGTAAGAGTGTGTACAGAATTCTTGTTAGGGGTGTTTCATGAGACAGTAACTCATACACCCATGTACACTCTGATACAGCAAAAATATCACACACCCCACATATAACTTCCTTAGTAAACCACACACAGCACATGGAGGTATATACATGCATCCCTTCTGTACTACGTTCTCATACAACCCACCTGTATCACAATCGTCTCCTCTAACACCAAACGCTGGAGATGAGATATGTATATAGACACACACACTATATATATAGGACACACACACACACACACACTATATATATATGTATCTCCTCAACTCTTGCACAAACACAGCTAACTTCAGCCATCTCTAAATACCTCTATAAGAACCAGTCACGTGTCATACACACCACACTTATAACACATTCTTGAGTAATGCCAGACCCGCTTTGTACAAACCACAGTAAACCACAGTCTCAGTAACCCAGGTCAGGATTGCCAGAGAAAATATGGGCTATCCAGTTCAATTTGAATTCCAGATAAACAACAAGTAATTTTTCAGTAGCAGTATGTCCCACATATTGTATGGGCCATACTTACACTAAAACTAAGTCAGGCCAAACACTGCATGGGAATACTTACACTAAAAAATTATTCTGGGTTTATCTGAAAGTGAAATTTAACTGGGTGCCTTGTATTCTGGTTCGCTAAGTCTGGCAACCCTTATATACTTACCACCAGCTGATGTATTATATATTTATTGTAGTTTTGTTTAGTGTGTGTCTTCCCCTACTAGAATGTGCAGCGTTACCAAAGACTACAACAATGGAAGAGTGCCGGATACACAGGAGTAGCTGCTTACTGAATCTTGGTGACTGAATGAATGAACACGCACCATAAATACAAGCCACACCATGTAATGAGGAAAAGTTACATGTCCCAGAATTCCTGACTTGTGAACAGAAACCATGCACACAAAGGCCACAGACACAGATAGACACATCTGCACTGTGCTCCCCATGCCAACCCCACACTTACCACAGACTTAACTGATACACATCACTCACTCTTCCCACACACTCACAGTCACCACCGAGGCCTACATTACCAACTAGACAGTGAGAGAATAAGTATGGATTGGAATTAAATCCTGGAGTATCCACTGGGAACCACACTCTCAACTGTGTGTATTCACTGCACCTGACACGTGTCACACACTCAGTAAATATTTGTGGACAGAGGACTGATGAACCCACCCTGAGCCTTTCATTCCTCCCTCAGGAATCTCGAAGTCACAAGAGGATCCCCCTCGGCTTGGATCCACTGTGGTGGCCCAAGGCTGCAGCCCAGGGCCAGGGGAGGTCTCCTCTGCCTCTAAATACTTCTTCTGTACTTCTACTCGGCGCAAGCTCAGCTACGCTGGTAAGGGCGCAGGGCTCCTCAGGTGAGGGGGTGCTTGGCTGTGAGGCAGGAGGCACACAGATCCCAGGGAGGCTGAGAGGAAACCCAGGGTCATCAGAGGTGATGAGGGCTCTGTGGAGGAGCCTGGGCAGGATGGCTGAGCTGTTCCGAGGGCGTGGATGCCAGCTGAGTCTGGGTGTGTGTGTGTGAATACTGCTACTACCATGGTGGGGAAGTCAAGGAGCAGGGGCCGGAAAGGTCTGGGCTTGAGGTGGAGGGAAGAGGGACCAGATTAAGCATCTTCAGAGGAAAATGTAGGCTTTGTCTTTGCCTTTGCTTCCAGAGAAGGACAGAGTTCTGCATCATACACCTCCAGCCTGAGAGCAGGACCATCCAGCTCAGGTCCACACAGCTCACACATACACGCGCCCTCCAGGCACAGCCCTTCTCAGTGCACATCAACCCCAAGCACGTGCTCCACAGTACTCTCCTCCTGCACCACAGCCCCATTCCACAAGGAATGCACCACCGATATTCCCAAACTCACACTCCTCGTCGTACACGCATCCAGCCGCATCCCTCACATACCACAGCCCTCACCACCATACTCCACACCCCTGTATACAGACACCGCTCCAGTATCCCCCCCACGCACATGAAAAGCCCACAGATGACACCAGATACACCACTCCGTCCTACGGCCAACAGACACCAAGCTCACGACATAGCTATGTCGTGCCAATGTCCCTCTCTCGTCTACCACACCTGCTCCCTCAGCTTCCGGCATGGCCCATGCATGTTATTATGATTTTAATTTCCTTTTTCAGGAATCCGGAGATTTCATCGAGACACTGCCCAGCCTAGAGCACCCCTAGCCCAGGATCAGGGAGAAGGAGAGACCGCTCCCCCATCACACTGTGTCTCCTCCTCACCCTCTTCACCCTCTAAGAACTATCTGCACCCAGACAAAGAGGAAAGGGGCATGAAAATATACTACATGCAGGTACAAGTGAACAAGGGTGTCGCTGTCTCCTGGAAGACAAAGAAACCCTTGGAGTTGCCTGAAAAGCAGCTGAGGATAGAAGAAGTGACCCTTCCTGAGGATGTGTGCGCAGTAGCCACTGAGCCCTCTTCTGATGTGTCCACCGAAAGCCTCCTGTCTGACAGTGAGCCCACTGGGGAGGAGAAAGAGTATGAGGAAAGGGCAGAGCCAGGCAGCCCATCAGGGCCACCTGCCGTCGAGGAGAGACCCAGCGCCAAGACAGCGGACTGGATGGTGACCATGGAGACCGGCTTCAGGTGCATGGCCTGCTGCCGGGTCTTCCCCGCCTTGGAGATCCTCCAGCAGCACGTGAAGTTCGGCATCCTGGAGGGCTTCAGCTGCCGTGTCTCTCATCTCACCATGGTCCAGCTGATGGGCAATGTGGAATCCAAGAGCACCCCTGAGGAGGAGGACGAGGAGGAGGAGGAGGAGAACGAGGAGGAGGAGGACGACGAGGAGGAGGAGGAGGAGGAGGAAGAGAAGCAAGAAGAAAAGGAGAATGAGGGAGCGCAGCCCACGGGGGAAGGCCCCAGCCCAAAGAGACCCCGCAGGCAGGGTCTTTTCTCTCCTTTGAGTTCCAAACAGCAACTGAGATTCATGGGACCGAAGATCCTGGAAGACGGTGTGGCCGTCCCTCGGAAGAGGTAAGGCTTGAGGCTGGCAGTCTTCTGAGCCTATGTCACGAGGGCCCAGAGGAGTCTAAGGGAAGGGGCCGCACACATGTGCTGGTTGACCTAATGGCTCTGCAGTTGCATCAAATGGGACACACCCAGCACTAACAAAGGCATTGAGCTCTGTTGACGTAAACAAGAAGGTGGAGCCTTTTCCTAGGAGTTTTCTCAGGGTCTGCACGACGGACCTCAACTCTTAGAGGACGTACTGCCAGCAGCGCCTTCTCGGCAGAGAGAGCCAGGAGTGGTCTCCAGAGAGGACAGGGGCCCTGGCAGGACCAGACCGTTGAGGTCTGAGAGCCTTGGGCCTGAGCCGAGATCTCACCCGGACCACTGGACCTAGCCTTCTGTGACAAAGGGGAATATGAAAGAGAGTCACGTGGAAATGAGGTCCCCCGAGATATGGAAATGTTCCAGAACCTTCGTTGCGTGGTAGTTGATCTGGAGCCAAGCTCACTGTGGTGTGTGTGGCTCTGAGCATTAAGGCAACGCTGGAGGGTAACCCTGACCAGCAGAGCTTGGAGTGCTGCTTGTCTCTTCCTGTTCTACCTCATTTGTTTTATCCCTTCCAGGGAGAAGAAAGGACCCTCGGGAGAGTAGCAGACAGAAGGCCGTGGTCTGAAGGAGGATGAAGGGACCGGCACTCAGTCTAACATCATATGACGATAGAAGCGTCCTATGCAATAAAGGGCATTTTCCAAACCTTTCCTGGAGCTTTTATTTAATTACATTTTTCTATCTATGCATCTATCTGTCATCTACATCTGTATCTTTCAAGGTTTGTGAACAAGCTTTCACATAAGCACTAGAGACGTCCACCAGCATTTTCCAGAAGAGGCCTGCAAATTGCTGGGGACTCCTCACAAATAGGGAATGGCCACAACCCCTGCCACACAGACTATGCGCGTGGCCCTCCTGACGTACTCCCACTCTCTCTCTGAATTTCCCAACGTCTGAGATGAGGGTGCTGGCTGGAGGCAATGATCACGTGCAGGCTGAATCTTCTCCAGATTCTGATTCTCTTCCTGGGCCTATCGTCCTCAAGCACAGTCTCCATGTCCCTGGCCACACTGATCTCTCTCCTTCAGTCCTTCCCTCCCTCCCTCTCCTGCCTCCCAGTGCAGAGAATACTTTTTTGCATTTGAGACGACATTTAGTTTTTGTTCACAGAATTCTCACCTGTTCTACTGTGGCCTCCGTTGTGAACATTCCAAAGCTGAGAATTTTCTTTTTTTCTCCCTCATTTCTGCTGAGTCTTTACCTTCCTAATGCAGTGAACTCAGAGTGCCTAGCTGACTGGATGGGGAAAAAAATCCAGGGAGCAAAGAGAAATAATAAAAGAATATATCAGTTAATTTTTCATAGTGTTATCCAACTACATATTTTTAAAATTTTGGAATACTATTAGGAATCTTCTCTTTATAAAAAACTGAATTATTGGGCTTCCCTGGTGGAGCAGTGGTTAAGAATATGCCTGCGAATGCAGGGGACATGGGTTCGAGCCCTGGTCTGGGAAGATCCCACGTGCCACGGAGTAACTCAGCCCGCGCGCCACAACTACTGAGCCTGCGCTCTAGAGCCCGTGTGCCACATCTACCGAGCCCACGTGCCACAACTACGGAAGCCTGCGTGCCTAGAGCCCATGCTCCGCAACAAGAGAAGCCACTGCAATGAGAAGCCCGTGCACCACAGCCAAGAGTAGCCCCCGCTCACTGCAACTAGAGAACGCCCGCTAGCAGCAACAAAGACCCAATGCAGCCCAAAATAACTTAATTAATTTTAAAAAATTGAATTAGTTTCAAGGGTACAATGTATAAAAGTACAATAAAAGCCCCCCTTCAGAACCCCCCAACCCCACTCTCAAGATGGAATAGATATGCTGTGATACAATTTATAGTCGTAGCACTACTACTCCTCCCACCACATCCCAAATCCTCTGAGCCAGGTGCAGCAGCTCCCTTTCACAATGCTAGGACCCGCCACACGACAGATGATAATCCCTTTGGACGTTTCAAGGAGCGGCACCAAGGCAACAGTACCTGGGAAATGCCACTGACAGCTCAGAATATCCATGGCATTTCTAGAGCCTCGGCACTGCTCTCGCTCTGGGAATGAAGGTCCAAAAAGCACATCGGAGAATGTTCATAGTTGTAAACAAGCTCCACCTTTGAAACACAATCTACATAGAACCACATATACAAGCCTGCACGATGGAGGAAGCCAAGGTCTCCTCCATGATTTCCCTTCTGACCACCTTATTGTCTCCTCAACCATAAAAGGTGAACTTGAAACTCAGGACCTTGCCTTGTCACCAGAAACATCCAAGCTTGGATCAGTCTTTCTAAGACCAGATCCTTGCTCTCTGAACTATTAGAGACTTGTCACATACACAGAGGTAGAACAGGATTATTTCTATCTACCTGGGGACCTGGAGTCTTTCACATTGCTCCTGTTAAAACACTCACAACAGCAAAACTTTACCTACAAAGGGTTCAAGCTATGACACTCCCAATTTCCACAAACCTCCTCAGCTCTTGTGAGTCACATGCAGCCAATTCCAGGAATTGGAAACATGGTTGTGAGGATGAAACTGGCTTTGGGGCTCCCCTTGGATATGGTCTTCCAGACTTACCAAAAGGCCATTAAGAGGAAGGTTTACCCCACCTCAGGGAAACCCGAGGCAGTACTTGCAGTCATAGGGCTGGCCATGGCTTCTGAGCTACATCCAAAAAGAATTTCATACTGTACCTGGATCTGCTGAAGCCATTTCTGACTGTCCGAGAGCCAGCATGTACCGCTTCTCAACTGCCTCCATTGTGGATCATCAGTAGGGCTGTCAGATTTAGTAAATATAAGTACAGGATACCCAGTTAAACCTGAACTTCACATGAATAATAAGTCATTATTTTTAGTATAAGTAGATCCTATGAACTCTTTGGGGCATACTAATCTTAAAAATGTACTTGTTGTTTCTCTGACATTCAGATTTAACTAAACAGCCTATATTTTATCTGTCAACCCTACCCTTCAGAAATGATGGAGGCTCATAGAGATCCAGGAGACGCCTCAGCGCCTCCTCAGCTTTTATTTCTACGTCCTGGACAGCGAGCACGAACCTTCCAGCCCCAGTCTTTGGCTAGAATGGAGGATATTCTCTGTTTTAGAGCGTTTTCTACTTGTCATTGTTATTATCTTCCTTATTTTAAAGAGATGTTTATTTTTTCCCAAACTTCATAGCTCATCCAAAAGTATTTCAAAGTTCATTAGACAAGGGAAAAACAACATGGTTCTGAAAAGTGAAGGAAACCGCCTGGTGTTTAGTAAAGAAGTAGTAGGGAGACTGAAAAAGCCAAACTTAATAAGCAAATCTCTCCAAGGGTATTTTCAGAGCTTGATACCCTCCCACACCCTGAAAATATTATTACATCAAAAACGTAGAACTGCTAACCAAATGTAAGGCTCCCATATGATTCTATCAAAGTGAGGATGCTTCTTTACGAAGCAGTGAGCACACTTGCTGCCCCAGGGACCTTGGCAGTTGCAACGTAGGGCTCTTCCCTCTGGGATGGAAACAGCAAGTTTTCCTGTGGTCTACACGCTGGCCCCAAAAATACTACACTCCCAATACTTGTCAACTTTAAGTATTTTTCTACATATCTCCATTTTTCTGTTACTATTTGGACTACATCCTAGACTTGACACTACATAAATTGCATTCAAGAAGCTATTTTTAAAAGTTGGTAGGAAACCTTAAATCTATAGCTTGCAGTCCCTGGTTTACTTTCATCCAGGTGCATAAGTGTTTTCAAAAGTAGTCAGGTTAGTTACCCCATATCACAGCCCCACGCTTGTGTCACAGATATAAAAATGGAGCATGATATTTAAGGTTTTAGTTGCCAAATCATCAAGCCTCCCAGACAGAGGCAATAGGGCAAAATGATTACACAGGCATGGATTTTGATTTGCTCCAGTGTCTTGGGCAAGTCACTTGGCCTCTGTATTTATTTGTACTTATCTGCACTTATCTGTCACTTGGGGGTCATAACTGTACCTGGTCCATGCGTACGTTGTACAAATGATCTGTAAAGTAGTTACAAGAAACCGACACAGAGTAAGCACTCCACAGACATTGGCTATTAGCTATTGGAAATATTTCTCCATGAAACAGATGACTTTATCAGTGGATGACTCGGTGGGAGACAGTGAATCACAGAATCACAGCATGTTGAAAGTGACCTAGTTCACACTCTTATGTGAAAAAAAGAAAAGTGTGCCTGGGTAGAAAATGTCTGAAAGCTTACCTAACAAATAGTTTATCATGTTAACTTGGAGAATTAGAATAAAACAGGAAAGCAGGAAAGAAAAACTTGAGTGTAATTCAATTTCTCTATCATTTGTGTTTCTACACTGAGACTCTGAATACACTGGAAGCGCAATGTTTTTTAATGTGGCGGGATAAAGGTTTTCACGTTTTCCTGATCCATCCGTATTATTATCTCAGAATTGCTGGCAGTTCTTGCCATCTTTGGATCTACACCCATCTGAGTCAGGGGGCCATTCTGGACGGAGGAGATAATAGAGCAGAAGTGAAGTGAGAGGAAAGGAGAGACAAGATTTTCTCTTTTCTCTTCCAAGAGGAAAGGTCTTTGGAATGGGAACAACTCACAACCAAACTTTGGGGAAAGGATGTGATGGAAAATGAGACAAACATCCTACCCCTGTGATGAGAAGGATTCCCTGGGCTGGATGGAGGGAGGTCACAGGTGGCTGGACAAGGAAACCAACTAGGGAGAAACACACACAAGTGCAGAGCAAACACCCTGAGGCCACTCAGCCTGACTCCATGCAAACATGTGTCCAGCAGCCAGCCCTTCACCTGTGGCTCCCCAGCAAGACAGGTACCTCGGGGGTGCCAACTCATTCTGAGTCCATTATGCCTGGCCATTCATAAACCGCTGTCTAACGTGTGAGGAATAAACTCTCAATGTTTATGAGGAAATTGGGGAAGGAGATTGAAAGGTTACTTAAACGGAAAAAAAAGAAGTTCAGCAAGGCAGGATGGTAGAGAGACAAGAAAAAGACCTTAAAAGATAGAAAGGATTTGCCAAAGAAGAGAAAGAAAAAGAAATGATTCCGAATGGCTTAACCTGCAGCTAGGAAGTTAAGGAAGATTATTGATGGGTGAAGACTATGGAATAAAGTGAATAAAAGTTTTCAGAAGTTGCTGAGAATATGGTAAGAAGCATGATTATCCAATTATGAATTGGCTGCAATGGCATTCTAGGGGGACACTAGGAAGGGGAAGCAAATGTTCCTGAGATGACAGTGGCAGGTGGAAAGTTGTTTCAGGGGAAGAGCAGTCTTGCAGAGGGTGTATGAGAGGAGGGCAAGTGTGAGCAAGCAAGGAAATACTAAGTGTATACGGTTCCTTCACTGAGTGCACCCAGCCCCGTGGTCAGCCTTGAGAACAAGCAGGACTTCAGGTACTGGAGCTACATTTCAGTCATCAAGACTTGAGAAGACACCCTTAACTCAGGTCTTCTCTTCAAACTCCATCTTTCCTTCTTGACCTTCATTTGGCCTCTTCCCTTACCCTCAAGCTGTGGACTGAGGCCACAGAGCAAGATGGGTCACTAGTGTCCTCCATCCCCTGGCGACTGTGGTTCACATCAGTGGAGTACCAAAGGCAATAGCCAAGTAACAGACACAAGAGTGTATGAAGAAGAAGAGATTCTGATAAGGCTTTCTGTGACAGTGTGGGCCAAGTCGGCTCTATATGGCTGGTATCACCTGAATTATGAGCAGCCTTAGGGGAGAAGTTCTCAGAAGGCAGAGCCTGGCTCTCTAGAGGCTCTGCGTGCTCACAGCCCACTCCAAGACCTCAGTTACACCTTCGGCCCCCAATATCTCTCCCTCTGCCTGCTCAGAGTTTTTGAAGGCTTCTTTCCTCCACATTTCTCTTGAGCGGTGGAGGAGGAAGATGAGCTTCAGGCCAGCTCAGACTCCCCTGGGATCCCAGCAGGATGCCTATCATTAACCTCCCACCTTCTAGGAAGCTCCTAAGATCTTCACATTTGGGGCAGTTTTCATTTCAGCTGTGCTTCAAATTGCTGGCTGGAGACGGCCTGTTGGAAGGTGGCTGAAAGCAAGTAGCAATCCTTCGGGCAGCCTGGCCCTTCTCGACTGTCAGACATCTTCAGGGATATTCTAGGAAATGTTGTTTGTTCTAGAGAAGGGAGGGAAACAATCCAATTGTCCAATAATGCTTGAATGGAAAATAAATGATGCTATATGCATGTGATGAAATAATATCAAGCAGTCAAAAATCAAAGACCTAGATCTATATGGATTCACGTGGATAAATCTTGAAAACATAATATTGATTGAAAGAAAATAAGATCAAGAATGTTAGATTGTGATAACAGGTATGTAAGTATTTAAATATTTAAATCAATTCAACATATTGCTTCTATATATATATAGATGCAAGAAAATAAACTTTATCCAAAGAACACATTATTTACATTTCCTATGCTCATTTATCTAGGAGACCCAAAAGAACCCACAGATAAACTAGCAGGAACTAATAAGACGGTTCAACAAGGCACACACATACAAGATCAATAAATTTTAAAAGTCAATCAGGCTCCTCTACACTGGCGATAACAAATTAGAAAGTGTAAAAGAAAATAAGAAAAAAAGAAGATCTAAAAATTGTCACAAGAGCCATATAAATTATTTAGAGCTAAGCATACGTAGAAGGCAATATAACTAACAAACTGAGTACGAACAGTTAAACTCCACCCAACCCAAGGTTAGGAAAAGACTGTTGTTACTTTATGAGAACAGACCCTCTTCTTAAGTGGCAGATCAGTAAGTGAGAGTGAATCAAAGAAACACAGCATTTGAAAAGTCAGCTAGTCCAAGCCTCTTGATGGCACATACAGAAGCTGAAGCCCAGATAGGTTGAGTTACTTGGTAAAGGGCCCAACGTCCTGACTCAAGGACTAGCATTTTTCACTCATTCGTAAGACACAATCAAATGCAGTACCTTGGAAAGAGATGGGAAAAAAATGAAGAAATCAATTATATAGTTCCTCATCTTTAAGTACAGAAATAGCTGTGACAAAATTACACGTATTGAGGGAAAATTGAAGTGCAGAGTTTAAAATGTCAATAATCCACAGGGAAACTGGAGACCACTGAAAATATTCATATTAAATCTCTCTAGAAAAGACATGAAAAGATCTCCACTCAAAATGTGAATTTTATAATAGACATGGTATGATACAATTTATAATAGATATGGTATGAACCTTTCCCTTTCACGGGAAAGGTTCAGCTGGGAAAAAGGAAATGTTCTTGAAAATGGGGCCTGTGCTATTGCAGACACTGTGCTCCACCTAGGTCCACGGAATGCTCTGATGTCATCACTGAGGTCACAGAATTCCACTGTGCGCCTGGCAACCTTGCAAACATAACAGCCCTGGTGAGCACTAGGCAGTACTGCTGGTTCACTAAGTGGTACAAGTTTTTCAGCCATTTAGGAGACTTGACTATTTTTATTTGTATTGAATCATTTCAACGGATTGCCCAAGAGCCAACAAGGGCCAACCTGTAGGGAAGAGGAGGAGTTGGACATCTCTTGAGGCATCTTCTAAGGGAGACTTCTAGTTGGTACCATGAAACGGCGACAAAAGAGGAAACATCTGGAAAATGAAGAGTCCCAGGAAACTGCCGAGAACGGAGGAGGTATGTGGGGGGCAACATGCTGGGGCACATGGGTTTCTGCCAAACTAAACCTTCTCTAGGATGGGGCGGACTGAGAACGTGTCACCTGTGAAGCAGGGAGCGAGAGATCTTGTCTCACTGACGCTGCCGTATCCATCCGGAGGGTCCCTGTGGTGTGAGATGGCACAGAACGGCCAGATGCCCCCTGGGAGATGGGAGGTCAGCTCCGCTGGTCTGAGGACTCTCCCCTGGGGCAGCCGGGCCTGGAGCTTTGTCGGACTCATAGCAGGCTGCATCCTGCTTGCACAGACCTAGAGGTGCAGCTTTTCTCAGTCCCCGATTTCTCTCTTATTCTCTTGGATCGTTCCCTGGGGTCATGAGGTGGGGGATGTGAAGGATGCAAGGATGCTGAGAGAGACCCATGAGTTGCTTGGCCTCTTTTACCAAAGTGGAAAGAGAAGCCCCATGAGTTGAAGGCCCTGTTGAAAACTATCTTGACAAGTGGAATGCACTTTGAAAGAAGATTGTTTGTCTAGGGATGGTGTCATATTGAAAGCAAGGAGGTTTTATTCCTTCAACAGGAAGAATTTCCCAAAGGAGATCAAGGGAAGGGAAGGGTTTTCCAGAGACTGAGACCGCGTGAGCAGGGGTGAGAAATGGCCTCAGGGTCCTGCGGGGAGCTCTGAGAGCCACGGGCCACGGGGTGCCTGCGTGCATTAAATGTAGGCGAGTAGCTTGCCCTGGGAGAGGGGTGGTCACCCCAGAGCTCCAGCTAGAGGCCTCTGCCCCAGATTAGAGCCCAGTAGCTCCTACCAGGCCCAGGGCCCTGGAGACTGTAGGATGGGCCCTGGGAATGGAGCTCTAGACAGCAGGCAGATTTCCAGGCAGTGGCTGGGACAGGCTGGGGAAGGCAATGACTGCCCCTGACCATTCAGAATATTTTGCTCTATGTTCCTGTGTGTGACTGTGTGTGTGTGTGTGTGTGTGTGTGTGTGTGTGTGTGTGTGTGTGTGTGTGTGTGGTAGTGCAGAGAAGAGCGAGATGAATGGGGTTAGAGTGCTTACCAGATATAAAGTCTGCGTGGTAAAGTTCTTGTCACCCTGGCTGGACCTGGCTGACACTCGGTGTACGTAAGAGTGTATACAGAATTCTTGTTAGGGGTGTTTCATGAGACAGTAACTCATACACCCATGTACACTCTGATACAGCAAAAATAT
This sequence comes from Mesoplodon bidens, assembly GCF_964165515.1. Taxonomy (NCBI): domain Eukaryota; kingdom Metazoa; phylum Chordata; class Mammalia; order Artiodactyla; family Ziphiidae; genus Mesoplodon; species Mesoplodon bidens. The sequence goes on from NW_027671268.1 coordinate 38,215, forward strand.
CACACACCCCACATATAACTTCCTTAGTAAACCACACACAGCACATGGAGGTATATACATGCATCCCTTCTGTACTACGTTCTCATACAACCCACCTGTATCACAATCGTCTCCTCTAACACCAAACGCTGGAGATGAGATATGTATATAGACACACACACTATATATATAGGACACACACACACACACACACTATATATATATGTATCTCCTCAACTCTTGCACAAACACAGCTAACTTCAGCCATCTCTAAATACCTCTATAAGAACCAGTCACATGTCATACACACCACACTTATAACACATTCTTGAGTAATGCCAGACCCGCTTTGTACAAACCACAGTAAACCACAGTCTCAGTAACCCAGGTCAGGATTGCCAGAGAAAATATGGGCTATCCAGTTCAATTTGAATTCCAGATAAACAACAAGTAATTTTTCAGTAGCAGTATGTCCCACATATTGTATGGGCCATACTTACACTAAAACTAAGTCAGGCCAAACACTGCATGGGAATACTTACACTAAAAAATTATTCTGGGTTTATCTGAAACTGAAATTTAACTGGGTGCCTTGTATTCTGGTTCGCTAAGTCTGGCAACCCTTATATACTTACCACCAGCTGATGTATTATATATTTATTGTAGTTTTGTTTAGTGTGTGTCTTCCCCTACTAGAATGTGCAGCGTTACCAAAGACTACAACAATGGAAGAGTGCCGGATACACAGGAGTAGCTGCTTACTGAATCTTGGTGACTGAATGAATGAACACGCACCATAAATACAAGCCACACCATGTAATGAGGAAAAGTTACATGTCCCAGAATTCCTGACTTGTGAACAGAAACCATGCACACAAAGGCCACAGACACAGATAGACACATCTGCACTGTGCTCCCCATGCCAACCCCACACTTACCACAGACTTAACTGATACACATCACTCACTCTTCCCACACACTCACAGTCACCACCGAGGCCTACATTACCAACTAGACAGTGAGAGAATAAGTATGGATTGGAATTAAATCCTGGAGTATCCACTGGGAACCACACTCTCAACTGTGTGTATTCACTGCACCTGACACGTGTCACACACTCAGTAAATATTTGTGGACAGAGGACTGATGAACCCACCCTGAGCCTTTCATTCCTCCCTCAGGAATCTCGAAGTCACAAGAGGATCCCCCTCGGCTTGGATCCACTGTGGTGGCCCAAGGCTGCAGCCCAGGGCCAGGGGAGGTCTCCTCTGCCTCTAAATACTTCTTCTGTACTTCTACTCGGCGCAAGCTCAGCTACGCTGGTAAGGGCGCAGGGCTCCTCAGGTGAGGGGGTGCTTGGCTGTGAGGCAGGAGGCACACAGATCCCAGGGAGGCTGAGAGGAAACCCAGGGTCATCAGAGGTGATGAGGGCTCTGTGGAGGAGCCTGGGCAGGATGGCTGAGCTGTTCCGAGGGCGTGGATGCCAGCTGAGTCTGGGTGTGTGTGTGTGAATACTGCTACTACCATGGTGGGGAAGTCAAGGAGCAGGGGCCGGAAAGGTCTGGGCTTGAGGTGGAGGGAAGAGGGACCAGATTAAGCATCTTCAGAGGAAAATGTAGGCTTTGTCTTTGCCTTTGCTTCCAGAGAAGGACAGAGTTCTGCATCATACACCTCCAGCCTGAGAGCAGGACCATCCAGCTCAGGTGCACACAGCTCACACATACACGCGCCCTCCAGGCACAGCCCTTCTCAGTGCACATCAACCCCAAGCACGTGCTCCACAGTACTCTCCTCCTGCACCACAGCCCCATTCCACAAGGAATGCACCACCGATATTCCCAAACTCACACTCCTCGTCGTACACGCATCCAGCCGCATCCCTCACATACCACAGCCCTCACCACCATACTCCACACCCCTGTATACAGACACCGCTCCAGTATCCCCCCCACGCACATGAAAAGCCCACAGATGACACCAGATACACCACTCCGTCCTACGGCCAACAGACACCAAGCTCACGACATAGCTATGTCGTGCCAATGTCCCTCTCTCGTCTACCACACCTGCTCCCTCAGCTTCCGGCATGGCCCATGCATGTTATTATGATTTTAATTTCCTTTTTCAGGAATCCGGAGATTTCATCGAGACACTGCCCAGCCTAGAGCACCCCTAGCCCAGGATCAGGGAGAAGGAGAGACCGCTCCCCCATCACACTGTGTCTCCTCCTCACCCTCTTCACCCTGTAAGAACTATCTGCACCCAGACAAAGAGGAAAGGGGCATGAAAATATACTACATGCAGGTACAAGTGAACAAGGGTGTCGCTGTCTCCTGGAAGACAAAGAAACCCTTGGAGTTGCCTGAAAAGCAGCTGAGGATAGAAGAAGTGACCCTTCCTGAGGATGTGTGCGCAGTAGCCACTGAGCCCTCTTCTGATGTGTCCACCGAAAGCCTCCTGTCTGACAGTGAGCCCACTGGGGAGGAGAAAGAGTATGAGGAAAGGGCCGAGCCAGGCAGCCCATCAGGGCCACCTGCCGTCGAGGAGAGACCCAGCGCCAAGACAGCGGACTGGATGGTGACCATGGAGACCGGCTTCAGGTGCATGGCCTGCTGCCGGGTCTTCCCCGCCTTGGAGATCCTCCAGCAGCACGTGAAGTTCGGCATCCTGGAGGGCTTCAGCTGCCGTGTCTCTCATCTCACCATGGTCCAGCTGATGGGCAATGTGGAATCCAAGAGCACCCCTGAGGAGGAGGACGAGGAGGAGGAGGAGGAGAACGAGGAGGAGGAGGACGACGAGGAGGAGGAGGAGGAGGAGGAAGAGAAGCAAGAAGAAAAGGAGAATGAGGGAGCGCAGCCCACGGGGGAAGGCCCCAGCCCAAAGAGACCCCGCAGGCAGGGTCTTTTCTCTCCTTTGAGTTCCAAACAGCAACTGAGATTCATGGGACCGAAGATCCTGGAAGACGGTGTGGCCGTCCCTCGGAAGAGGTAAGGCTTGAGGCTGGCAGTCTTCTGAGCCTATGTCACGAGGGCCCAGAGGAGTCTAAGGGAAGGGGCCGCACACATGTGCTGGTTGACCTAATGGCTCTGCAGTTGCATCAAATGGGACACACCCAGCACTACCAAAGGCATTGAGCTCTGTTGACGTAAACAAGAAGGTGGAGCCTTTTCCTAGGAGTTTTCTCAGGGTCTGCACGACGGACCTCAACTCTTAGAGGACGTACTGCCAGCAGCGCCTTCTCGGCAGAGAGAGCCAGGAGTGGTCTCCAGAGAGGACAGGGGCCCTGGCAGGACCAGACCGTTGAGGTCTGAGAGCCTTGGGCCTGAGCCGAGATCTCACCCGGACCACTGGACCTAGCCTTCTGTGACAAAGGGGAATATGAAAGAGAGTCACGTGGAAATGAGGTCCCCCGAGATATGGAAATGTTCCAGAACCTTCGTTGCGTGGTAGTTGATCTGGAGCCAAGCTCACTGTGGTGTGTGTGGCTCTGAGCATTAAGGCAACGCTGGAGGGTAACCCTGACCAGCAGAGCTTGGAGTGCTGCTTGTCTCTTCCTGTTCTACCTCATTTGTTTTATCCCTTCCAGGGAGAAGAAAGGACCCTCGGGAGAGTAGCAGACAGAAGGCCGTGGTCTGAAGGAGGATGAAGGGACCGGCACTCAGTCTAACATCATATGACGATAGAAGCGTCCTATGCAATAAAGGGCATTTTCCAAACCTTTCCTGGAGCTTTTATTTAATTACATTTTTCTATCTATGCATCTATCTGTCATCTACATCTGTATCTTTCAAGGTTTGTGAACAAGCTTTCACATAAGCACTAGAGACGTCCACCAGCATTTTCCAGAAGAGGCCTGCAAATTGCTGGGGACTCCTCACAAATAGGGAATGGCCACAACCCCTGCCACACAGACTATGCGCGTGGCCCTCCTGACGTACTCCCACTCTCTCTCTGAATTTCCCAACGTCTGAGATGAGGGTGCTGGCTGGAGGCAATGATCACGTGCAGGCTGAATCTTCTCCAGATTCTGATTCTCTTCCTGGGCCTATCGTCCTCAAGCACAGTCTCCATGTCCCTGGCCACACTGATCTCTCTCCTTCAGTCCTTCCCTCCCTCCCTCTCCTGCCTCCCAGTGCAGAGAATACTTTTTTGCATTTGAGACGACATTTAGTTTTTGTTCACAGAATTCTCACCTGTTCTACTGTGGCCTCCGTTGTGAACATTCCAAAGCTGAGAATTTTCTTTTTTTCTCCCTCATTTCTGCTGAGTCTTTACCTTCCTAATGCAGTGAACTCAGAGTGCCTAGCTGACTGGATGGGGAAAAAAATCCAGGGAGCAAAGAGAAATAATAAAAGAATATATCAGTTAATTTTTCATAGTGTTATCCAACTACATATTTTTAAAATTTTGGAATACTATTAGGAATCTTCTCTTTATAAAAAACTGAATTATTGGGCTTCCCTGGTGGAGCAGTGGTTAAGAATATGCCTGCGAATGCAGGGGACATGGGTTCGAGCCCTGGTCTGGGAAGATCCCACGTGCCACGGAGTAACTCAGCCCGCGCGCCACAACTACTGAGCCTGCGCTCTAGAGCCCGTGTGCCACATCTACCGAGCCCACGTGCCACAACTACGGAAGCCTGCGTGCCTAGAGCCCATGCTCCGCAACAAGAGAAGCCACTGCAATGAGAAGCCCGTGCACCACAGCCAAGAGTAGCCCCCGCTCACTGCAACTAGAGAACGCCCGCTAGCAGCAACAAAGACCCAATGCAGCCCAAAATAACTTAATTAATTTTAAAAAATTGAATTAGTTTCAAGGGTACAATGTATAAAAGTACAATAAAAGCCCCCCTTCAGAACCCCCCAACCCCACTCTCAAGATGGAATAGATATGCTGTGATACAATTTATAGTCGTAGCACTACTACTCCTCCCACCACATCCCAAATCCTCTGAGCCAGGTGCAGCAGCTCCCTTTCACAATGCTAGGACCCGCCACACGACAGATGATAATCCCTTTGGACGTTTCAAGGAGCGGCACCAAGGCAACAGTACCTGGGAAATGCCACTGACAGCTCAGAATATCCATGGCATTTCTAGAGCGTCGGCACTGCTCTCGCTCTGGGAATGAAGGTCCAAAAAGCACATCGGAGAATGTTCATAGTTGTAAACAAGCTCCACCTTTGAAACACAATCTACATAGAACCACATATACAAGCCTGCACGATGGAGGAAGCCAAGGTCTCCTCCATGATTTCCCTTCTGACCACCTTATTGTCTCCTCAACCATAAAAGGTGAACTTGAAACTCAGGACCTTGCCTTGTCACCAGAAACATCCAAGCTTGGATCAGTCTTTCTAAGACCAGATCCTTGCTCTCTGAACTATTAGAGACTTGTCACATACACAGAGGTAGAACAGGATTATTTCTATCTACCTGGGGACCTGGAGTCTTTCACATTGCTCCTGTTAAAACACTCACAACAGCAAAACTTTACCTACAAAGGGTTCAAGCTATGACACTCCCAATTTCCACAAACCTCCTCAGCTCTTGTGAGTCACATGCAGCCAATTCCAGGAATTGGAAACATGGTTGTGAGGATGAAACTGGCTTTGGGGCTCCCCTTGGATATGGTCTTCCAGACTTACCAAAAGGCCATTAAGAGGAAGGTTTACCCCACCTCAGGGAAACCCGAGGCAGTACTTGCAGTCATAGGGCTGGCCATGGCTTCTGAGCTACATCCAAAAAGAATTTCATACTGTACCTGGATCTGCTGAAGCCATTTCTGACTGTCCGAGAGCCAGCATGTACCGCTTCTCAACTGCCTCCATTGTGGATCATCAGTAGGGCTGTCAGATTTAGTAAATATAAGTACAGGATACCCAGTTAAACCTGAACTTCACATGAATAATAAGTCATTATTTTTAGTATAAGTAGATCCTATGAACTCTTTGGGGCATACTAATCTTAAAAATGTACTTGTTGTTTCTCTGACATTCAGATTTAACTAAACAGCCTATATTTTATCTGTCAACCCTACCCTTCAGAAATGATGGAGGCTCATAGAGATCCAGGAGACGCCTCAGCGCCTCCTCAGCTTTTATTTCTACGTCCTGGACAGCGAGCACGAACCTTCCAGCCCCAGTCTTTGGCTAGAATGGAGGATATTCTCTGTTTTAGAGCTTTTTCTACTTGTCATTGTTATTATCTTCCTTATTTTAAAGAGATGTTTATTTTTTCCCAAACTTCATAGCTCATCCAAAAGTATTTCAAAGTTCATTAGACAAGGGAAAAACAACATGGTTCTGAAAAGTGAAGGAAACCGCCTGGTGTTTAGTAAAGAAGTAGTAGGGAGACTGAAAAAGCCAAACTTAATAAGCAAATCTCTCCAAGGGTATTTTCAGAGCTTGATACCCTCCCACACCCTGAAAATATTATTACATCAAAAACGTAGAACTGCTAACCAAATGTAAGGCTCCCATATGATTCTATCAAAGTGAGGATGCTTCTTTACGAAGCAGTGAGCACACTTGCTGCCCCAGGGACCTTGGCAGTTGCAACGTAGGGCTCTTCCCTCTGGGATGGAAACAGCAAGTTTTCCTGTGGTCTACACGCTGGCCCCCAAAATACTACACTCCCAATACTTGTCAACTTTAAGTATTTTTCTACATATCTCCATTTTTCTGTTACTATTTGGACTACATCCTAGACTTGACACTACATAAATTGCATTCAAGAAGCTATTTTTAAAAGTTGGTAGGAAACCTTAAATCTATAGCTTGCAGTCCCTGGTTTACTTTCATCCAGGTGCATAAGTGTTTTCAAAAGTAGTCAGGTTAGTTACCCCATATCACAGCCCCACGCTTGTGTCACAGATATAAAAATGGAACATGATATTTAAGGTTTTAGTTGCCAAATCATCAAGCCTCCCAGACAGAGGCAATAGGGCAAAATGATTACACAGGCATGGATTTTGATTTGCTCCAGTGTCTTGGGCAAGTCACTTGGCCTCTGTATTTATTTGTACTTATCTGCACTTATCTGTCACTTGGGGGTCATAACTGTACCTGGTCCATGGGTACGTTGTACAAATGATCTGTAAAGTAGTTACAAGAAACCGACACAGAGTAAGCACTCCACAGACATTGGCTATTAGCTATTGGAAATATTTCTCCATGAAACAGATGACTTTATCAGTGGATGACTCGGTGGGAGACAGTGAATCACAGAATCACAGCATGTTGAAAGTGACCTAGTTCACACTCTTATGTGAAAAAAAGAAAAGTGTGCCTGGGTAGAAAATGTCTGAAAGCTTACCTAACAAATAGTTTATCATGTTAACTTGGAGAATTAGAATAAAACAGGAAAGCAGGAAAGAAAAACTTGAGTGTAATTCAATTTCTCTATCATTTGTGTTTCTACACTGAGACTCTGAATACACTGGAAGCGCAATGTTTTTTAATGTGGCGGGATAAAGGTTTTCACGTTTTCCTGATCCATCCGTATTATTATCTCAGAATTGCTGGCAGTTCTTGCCATCTTTGGATCTACACCCATCTGAGTCAGGGGGCCATTCTGGACGGAGGAGATAATAGAGCAGAAGTGAAGTGAGAGGAAAGGAGAGACAAGATTTTCTCTTTTCTCTTCCAAGAGGAAAGGTCTTTGGAATGGGAACAACTCACAACCAAACTTTGGGGAAAGGATGTGATGGAAAATGAGACAAACATCCTACCCCTGTGATGAGAAGGATTCCCTGGGCTGGATGGAGGGAGGTCACAGGTGGCTGGACAAGGAAACCAACTAGGGAGAAACACACACAAGTGCAGAGCAAACACCCTGAGGCCACTCAGCCTGACTCCATGCAAACATGTGTCCAGCAGCCAGCCCTTCACCTGTGGCTCCCCAGCAAGACAGGTACCTCGGGGGTGCCAACTCATTCTGAGTCCATTATGCCTGGCCATTCATAAACCGCTGTCTAACGTGTGAGGAATAAACTCTCAATGTTTATGAGGAAATTGGGGAAGGAGATTGAAAGGTTACTTAAACAGAAAAAAAAGAAGTTCAGGAAGGCAGGATGGTAGAGAGACAAGAAAAAGACCTTAAAAGATAGAAAGGATTTGCCAAAGAAGAGAAAGAAAAAGAAATGATTCCGAATGGCTTAACCTGCAGCTAGGAAGTTAAGGAAGATTATTGATGGGTGAAGACTATGGAATAAAGTGAATAAAAGTTTTCAGAAGTTGCTGAGAATATGGTAAGAAGCATGATTATCCAATTATGAATTGGCTGCAATGGCATTCTAGGGGGACACTAGGAAGGGGAAGCAAATGTTCCTGAGATGACAGTGGCAGGTGGAAAGTTGTTTCAGGGGAAGAGCAGTCTTGCAGAGGGTGTATGAGAGGAGGGCAAGTGTGAGCAAGCAAGGAAATACTAAGTGTATACGGTTCCTTCACTGAGTGCACCCAGCCCCGTGGTCAGCCTTGAGAACAAGCAGGACTTCAGGTACTGGAGCTACATTTCAGTCATCAAGACTTGAGAAGACACCCTTAACTCAGGTCTTCTCTTCAAACTCCATCTTTCCTTCTTGACCTTCATTTGGCCTCTTCCCTTACCCTCAAGCTGTGGACTGAGGCCACAGAGCAAGATGGGTCACTAGTGTCCTCCATCCCCTGGCGACTGTGGTTCACATCAGTGGAGTACCAAAGGCAATAGCCAAGTAACAGACACAAGAGTGTATGAAGAAGAAGAGATTCTGATAAGGCTTTCTGTGACAGTGTGGGCCAAGTCGGCTCTATATGGCTGGTATCACCTGAATTATGAGCAGCCTTAGGGGAGAAGTTCTCAGAAGGCAGAGCCTGGCTCTCTAGAGGCTCTGCGTGCTCACAGCCCACTCCAAGACCTCAGTTACACCTTCGGCCCCCAATATCTCTCCCTCTGCCTGCTCAGAGTTTTTGAAGGCTTCTTTCCTCCACATTCCTCTTGAGCGGTGGAGGAGGAAGATGAGCTTCAGGCCAGCTCAGACTCCCCTGGGATCCCAGCAGGATGCCTATCATTAACCTCCCACCTTCTAGGAAGCTCCTAAGATCTTCACATTTGGGGCAGTTTTCATTTCAGCTGTGCTTCAAATTGCTGGCTGGAGACGGCCTGTTGGAAGGTGGCTGAAAGCAAGTAGCAATCCTTCGGGCAGCCTGGCCCTTCTCGACTGTCAGACATCTTCAGGGATATTCTAGGAAATGTTGTTTGTTCTAGAGAAGGGAGGGAAACAATCCAATTGTCCAATAATGCTTGAATGGAAAATAAATGATGCTATATGCATGTGATGAAATAATATCAAGCAGTCAAAAATCAAAGACCTAGATCTATATGGATTCACGTGGATAAATCTTGAAAACATAATATTGATTGAAAGAAAATAAGATCAAGAATGTTAGATTGTGATAACAGGTATGTAAGTATTTAAATATTTAAATCAATTCAACATATTGCTTCTATATATATATAGATGCAAGAAAATAAACTTTATCCAAAGAACACATTATTTACATTTCCTATGCTCATTTATCTAGGAGACCCAAAAGAACCCACAGATAAACTAGCAGGAACTAATAAGACGGTTCAACAAGGCACACACATACAAGATCAATAAATTTTAAAAGTCAATCAGGCTCCTCTACACTGGCGATAACAAATTAGAAAGTGTAAAAGAAAATAAGAAAAAAAGAAGATCTAAAAATTGTCACAAGAGCCATATAAATTATTTAGAGCTAAGCATACGTAGAAGGCAATATAACTAACAAACTGAGTACGAACAGTTAAACTCCACCCAACCCAAGGTTAGGAAAAGACTGTTGTTACTTTATGAGAACAGACCCTCTTCTTAAGTGGCAGATCAGTAAGTGAGAGTGAATCAAAGAAACACAGCATTTGAAAAGTCAGCTAGTCCAAGCCTCTTGATGGCACATACAGAAGCTGAAGCCCAGATAGGTTGAGTTACTTGGTAAAGGGCCCAACGTCCTGACTCAAGGACTAGCATTTTTCACTCATTCGTAAGACACAATCAAATGCAGTACCTTGGAAAGAGATGGGAAAAAAATGAAGAAATCAATTATATAGTTCCTCATCTTTAAGTACAGAAATAGCTGTGACAAAATTACACGTATTGAGGGAAAATTGAAGTGCAGAGTTTAAAATGTCAATAATCCACAGGGAAACTGGAGACCACTGAAAATATTCATATTAAATCTCTCTAGAAAAGACATGAAAAGATCTCCACTCAAAATGTGAATTTTATAATAGACATGGTATGATACAATTTATAATAGATATGGTATGAACCTTTCCCTTTCACGGGAAAGGTTCAGCTGGGAAAAAGGAAATGTTCTTGAAAATGGGGCCTGTGCTATTGCAGACACTGTGCTCCACCTAGGTCCACGGAATGCTCTGATGTCATCACTGAGGTCACAGAATTCCACTGTGCGCCTGGCAACCTTGCAAACATAACAGCCCTGGTGAGCACTAGGCAGTACTGCTGGTTCACTAAGTGGTACAAGTTTTTCAGCCATTTAGGAGACTTGACTATTTTTATTTGTATTGAATCATTTCAACGGATTGCCCAAGAGCCAACAAGGGCCAACCTGTAGGGAAGAGGAGGAGTTGGACATCTCTTGAGGCATCTTCTAAGGGAGACTTCTAGTTGGTACCATGAAACGGCGACAAAAGAGGAAACATCTGGAAAATGAAGAGTCCCAGGAAACTGCCGAGAACGGAGGAGGTATGTGGGGGGCAACATGCTGGGGCACATGGGTTTCTGCCAAACTAAACCTTCTCTAGGATGGGGCGGACTGAGAACGTGTCACCTGTGAAGCAGGGAGCGAGAGATCTTGTCTCACTGACGCTGCCGTATCCATCCGGAGGGTCCCTGTGGTGTGAGATGGCACAGAACGGCCAGATGCCCCCTGGGAGATGGGAGGTCAGCTCCGCTGGTCTGAGGACTCTCCCCTGGGGCAGCCGGGCCTGGAGCTTTGTCGGACTCATAGCAGGCTGCATCCTGCTTGCACAGACCTAGAGGTGCAGCTTTTCTCAGTCCCCGATTTCTCTCTTATTCTCTTGGATCGTTCCCTGGGGTCATGAGGTGGGGGATGTGAAGGATGCAAGGATGCTGAGAGAGACCCATGAGTTGCTTGGCCTCTTTTACCAAAGTGGAAAGAGAAGCCCCATGAGTTGAAGGCCCTGTTGAAAACTATCTTGACAAGTGGAATGCACTTTGAAAGAAGATTGTTTGTCTAGGGATGGTGTCATATTGAAAGCAAGGAGGTTTTATTCCTTCAACAGGAAGAATTTCCCAAAGGAGATCAAGGGAAGGGAAGGGTTTTCCAGAGACTGAGACCGCGTGAGCAGGGGTGAGAAATGGCCTCAGGGTCCTGCGGGGAGCTCTGAGAGCCACGGGCCACGGGGTGCCTGCGTGCATTAAATGTAGGCGAGTAGCTTGCCCTGGGAGAGGGGTGGTCACCCCAGAGCTCCAGCTAGAGGCCTCTGCCCCAGATTAGAGCCCAGTAGCTCCTACCAGGCCCAGGGCCCTGGAGACTGTAGGATGGGCCCTGGGAATGGAGCTCTAGACAGCAGGCAGATTTCCAGGCAGTGGCTGGGACAGGCTGGGGAAGGCAATGACTGCCCCTGACCATTCAGAATATTTTGCTCTATGTTCCTGTGTGTGACTGTGTGTGTGTGTGTGTGTGTGTGTGTGTGTGTGTGTGTGTGTGTGTGTGTGTGTGTGTGTGTGTGTGTGTGTGTGTGTGTGTGTGTGTGTGTGTGTGTGTGTGTGTGTGTGTGTGTGTGTGTGTGTGTGTGTGTGTGTGTGTGTGGTAGTGCAGAGAAGAGCGAGATGAATGGGGTTAGAGTGCTTACCAGATATAAAGTCTGCGTGGTAAAGTTCTTGTCACCCTGGCTGGACCTGGCTGACACTCGGTGTACGTAAGAGTGTATACAGAATTCTTGTTAGGGGTGTTTCATGAGACAGTAACTCATACACCCATGTACACTCTGATACAGCAAAAATATCACACACCCCACATATAACTTCCTTAGTAAACCACACACAGCACATGGAGGTATATACATGCATCCCTTCTGTACTACGTTCTCATACAACCCACCTGTATCACAATCGTCTCCTCTAACACCAAACGCTGGAGATGAGATATGTATATAGACACACACACTATATATATAGGACACACACACACACACACACTATATATATATGTATCTCCTCAACTCTTGCACAAACACAGCTAACTTCAGCCATCTCTAAATACCTCTATAAGAACCAGTCACGTGTCATACACACCACACTTATAACACATTCTTGAGTAATGCCAGACCCGCTTTGTACAAACCACAGTAAACCACAGTCTCAGTAACCCAGGTCAGGATTGCCAGAGAAAATATGGGCTATCCAGTTCAATTTGAATTCCAGATAAACAACAAGTAATTTTTCAGTAGCAGTATGTCCCACATATTGTATGGGCCATACTTACACTAAAACTAAGTCAGGCCAAACACTGCATGGGAATACTTACACTAAAAAATTATTCTGGGTTTATCTGAAACTGAAATTTAACTGGGTGCCTTGTATTCTGGTTCGCTAAGTCTGGCAACCCTTATATACTTACCACCAGCTGATGTATTATATATTTATTGTAGTTTTGTTTAGTGTGTGTCTTCCCCTACTAGAATGTGCAGCGTTACCAAAGACTACAACAATGGAAGAGTGCCGGATACACAGGAGTAGCTGCTTACTGAATCTTGGTGACTGAATGAATGAACACGCACCATAAATACAAGCCACACCATGTAATGAGGAAAAGTTACATGTCCCAGAATTCCTGACTTGTGAACAGAAACCATGCACACAAAGGCCACAGACACAGATAGACACATCTGCACTGTGCTCCCCATGCCAACCCCACACTTACCACAGACTTAACTGATACACATCACTCACTCTTCCCACACACTCACAGTCACCACCGAGGCCTACATTACCAACTAGACAGTGAGAGAATAAGTATGGATTGGAATTAAATCCTGGAGTATCCACTGGGAACCACACTCTCAACTGTGTGTATTCACTGCACCTGACACGTGTCACACACTCAGTAAATATTTGTGGACAGAGGACTGATGAACCCACCCTGAGCCTTTCATTCCTCCCTCAGGAATCTCGAAGTCACAAGAGGATCCCCCTCGGCTTGGATCCACTGTGGTGGCCCAAGGCTGCAGCCCAGGGCCAGGGGAGGTCTCCTCTGCCTCTAAATACTTCTTCTGTACTTCTACTCGGCGCAAGCTCAGCTACGCTGGTAAGGGCGCAGGGCTCCTCAGGTGAGGGGGTGCTTGGCTGTGAGGCAGGAGGCACACAGATCCCAGGGAGGCTGAGAGGAAACCCAGGGTCATCAGAGGTGATGAGGGCTCTGTGGAGGAGCCTGGGCAGGATGGCTGAGCTGTTCCGAGGGCGTGGATGCCAGCTGAGTCTGGGTGTGTGTGTGTGACTACTGCTACTACCATGGTGGGGAAGTCAAGGAGCAGGGGCCGGAAAGGTCTGGGCTTGAGGTGGAGGGAAGAGGGACCAGATTAAGCATCTTCAGAGGAAAATGTAGGCTTTGTCTTTGCCTTTGCTTCCAGAGAAGGACAGAGTTCTGCATCATACACCTCCAGCCTGAGAGCAGGACCATCCAGCTCAGGTCCACACAGCTCACACATACACGCGCCCTCCAGGCACAGCCCTTCTCAGTGCACATCAACCCCAAGCACGTGCTCCACAGTACTCTCCTCCTGCACCACAGCCCCATTCCACAAGGAATGCACCACCGATATTCCCAAACTCACACTCCTCGTCGTACACGCATCCAGCCGCATCCCTCACATACCACAGCCCTCACCACCATACTCCACACCCCTGTATACAGACACCGCTCCAGTATCCCCCCCACGCACATGAAAAGCCCACAGATGACACCAGATACACCACTCCGTCCTACGGCCAACAGACACCAAGCTCACGACATAGCTATGTCGTGCCAATGTCCCTCTCTCGTCTACCACACCTGCTCCCTCAGCTTCCGGCATGGCCCATGCATGTTATTATGATTTTAATTTCCTTTTTCAGGAATCCGGAGATTTCATCGAGACACTGCCCAGCCTAGAGCACCCCTAGCCCAGGATCAGGGAGAAGGAGAGACCGCTCCCCCATCACACTGTGTCTCCTCCTCACCCTCTTCACCCTGTAAGAACTATCTGCACCCAGACAAAGAGGAAAGGGGCATGAAAATATACTACATGCAGGTACAAGTGAACAAGGGTGTCGCTGTCTCCTGGAAGACAAAGAAACCCTTGGAGTTGCCTGAAAAGCAGCTGAGGATAGAAGAAGTGACCCTTCCTGAGGATGTGTGCGCAGTAGCCACTGAGCCCTCTTCTGATGTGTCCACCGAAAGCCTCCTGTCTGACAGTGAGCCCACTGGGGAGGAGAAAGAGTATGAGGAAAGGGCCGAGCCAGGCAGCCCATCAGGGCCACCTGCCGTCGAGGAGAGACCCAGCGCCAAGACAGCGGACTGGATGGTGACCATGGAGACCGGCTTCAGGTGCATGGCCTGCTGCCGGGTCTTCCCCGCCTTGGAGATCCTCCAGCAGCACGTGAAGTTCGGCATCCTGGAGGGCTTCAGCTGCCGTGTCTCTCATCTCACCATGGTCCAGCTGATGGGCAATGTGGAATCCAAGAGCACCCCTGAGGAGGAGGACGAGGAGGAGGAGGAGGAGAACGAGGAGGAGGAGGACGACGAGGAGGAGGAGGAGGAGGAGGAAGAGAAGCAAGAAGAAAAGGAGAATGAGGGAGCGCAGCCCACGGGGGAAGGCCCCAGCCCAAAGAGACCCCGCAGGCAGGGTCTTTTCTCTCCTTTGAGTTCCAAACAGCAACTGAGATTCATGGGACCGAAGATCCTGGAAGACGGTGTGGCCGTCCCTCGGAAGAGGTAAGGCTTGAGGCTGGCAGTCTTCTGAGCCTATGTCACGAGGGCCCAGAGGAGTCTAAGGGAAGGGGCCGCACACATGTGCTGGTTGACCTAATGGCTCTGCAGTTGCATCAAATGGGACACACCCAGCACTACCAAAGGCATTGAGCTCTGTTGACGTAAACAAGAAGGTGGAGCCTTTTCCTAGGAGTTTTCTCAGGGTCTGCACGACGGACCTCAACTCTTAGAGGACGTACTGCCAGCAGCGCCTTCTCGGCAGAGAGAGCCAGGAGTGGTCTCCAGAGAGGACAGGGGCCCTGGCAGGACCAGACCGTTGAGGTCTGAGAGCCTTGGGCCTGAGCCGAGATCTCACCCGGACCACTGGACCTAGCCTTCTGTGACAAAGGGGAATATGAAAGAGAGTCACGTGGAAATGAGGTCCCCCGAGATATGGAAATGTTCCAGAACCTTCGTTGCGTGGTAGTTGATCTGGAGCCAAGCTCACTGTGGTGTGTGTGGCTCTGAGCATTAAGGCAACGCTGGAGGGTAACCCTGACCAGCAGAGCTTGGAGTGCTGCTTGTCTCTTCCTGTTCTACCTCATTTGTTTTATCCCTTCCAGGGAGAAGAAAGGACCCTCGGGAGAGTAGCAGACAGAAGGCCGTGGTCTGAAGGAGGATGAAGGGACCGGCACTCAGTCTAACATCATATGACGATAGAAGCGTCCTATGCAATAAAGGGCATTTTCCAAACCTTTCCTGGAGCTTTTATTTAATTACATTTTTCTATCTATGCATCTATCTGTCATCTACATCTGTATCTTTCAAGGTTTGTGAACAAGCTTTCACATAAGCACTAGAGACGTCCACCAGCATTTTCCAGAAGAGGCCTGCAAATTGCTGGGGACTCCTCACAAATAGGGAATGGCCACAACCCCTGCCACACAGACTATGCGCGTGGCCCTCCTGACGTACTCCCACTCTCTCTCTGAATTTCCCAACGTCTGAGATGAGGGTGCTGGCTGGAGGCAATGATCACGTGCAGGCTGAATCTTCTCCAGATTCTGATTCTCTTCCTGGGCCTATCGTCCTCAAGCACAGTCTCCATGTCCCTGGCCACACTGATCTCTCTCCTTCAGTCCTTCCCTCCCTCCCTCTCCTGCCTCCCAGTGCAGAGAATACTTTTTTGCATTTGAGACGACATTTAGTTTTTGTTCACAGAATTCTCACCTGTTCTACTGTGGCCTCCGTTGTGAACATTCCAAAGCTGAGAATTTTCTTTTTTTCTCCCTCATTTCTGCTGAGTCTTTACCTTCCTAATGCAGTGAACTCAGAGTGCCTAGCTGACTGGATGGGGACAAAAATCCAGGGAGCAAAGAGAAATAATAAAAGAATATATCAGTTAATTTTTCATAGTGTTATCCAACTACATATTTTTAAAATTTTGGAATACTATTAGGAATCTTCTCTTTATAAAAAACTGAATTATTGGGCTTCCCTGGTGGAGCAGTGGTTAAGAATATGCCTGCGAATGCAGGGGACATGGGTTCGAGCCCTGGTCTGGGAAGATCCCACGTGCCACGGAGTAACTCAGCCCGCGCGCCACAACTACTGAGCCTGCGCTCTAGAGCCCGTGTGCCACATCTACCGAGCCCACGTGCCACAACTACGGAAGCCTGCGTGCCTAGAGCCCATGCTCCGCAACAAGAGAAGCCACTGCAATGAGAAGCCCGTGCACCACAGCCAAGAGTAGCCCCCGCTCACTGCAACTAGAGAACGCCCGCTAGCAGCAACAAAGACCCAATGCAGCCCAAAATAACTTAATTAATTTTAAAAAATTGAATTAGTTTCAAGGGTACAATGTATAAAAGTACAATAAAAGCCCCCCTTCATAACCCCCCAACCCCACTCTCAAGATGGAATAGATATGCTGTGATACAATTTATAGTCGTAGCACTACTACTCCTCCCACCACATCCCAAATCCTCTGAGCCAGGTGCAGCAGCTCCCTTTCACAATGCTAGGACCCGCCACACGACAGATGATAATCCCTTTGGACGTTTCAAGGAGCGGCACCAAGGCAACAGTACCTGGGAAATGCCACTGACAGCTCAGAATATCCATGGCATTTCTAGAGCCTCGGCACTGCTCTCGCTCTGGGAATGAAGGTCCAAAAAGCACATCGGAGAATGTTCATAGTTGTAAACAAGCTCCACCTTTGAAACACAATCTACATAGAACCACATATACAAGCCTGCACGATGGAGGAAGCCAAGGTCTCCTCCATGATTTCCCTTCTGACCACCTTATTGTCTCCTCAACCATAAAAGGTGAACTTGAAACTCAGGACCTTGCCTTGTCACCAGAAACATCCAAGCTTGGATCAGTCTTTCTAAGACCAGATCCTTGCTCTCTGAACTATTAGAGACTTGTCACATACACAGAGGTAGAACAGGATTATTTCTATCTACCTGGGGACCTGGAGTCTTTCACATTGCTCCTGTTAAAACACTCACAACAGCAAAACTTTACCTACAAAGGGTTCAAGCTATGACACTCCCAATTTCCACAAACCTCCTCAGCTCTTGTGAGTCACATGCAGCCAATTCCAGGAATTGGAAACATGGTTGTGAGGATGAAACTGGCTTTGGGGCTCCCCTTGGATATGGTCTTCCAGACTTACCAAAAGGCCATTAAGAGGAAGGTTTACCCCACCTCAGGGAAACCCGAGGCAGTACTTGCAGTCATAGGGCTGGCCATGGCTTCTGAGCTACATCCAAAAAGAATTTCATACTGTACCTGGATCTGCTGAAGCCATTTCTGACTGTCCGAGAGCCAGCATGTACCGCTTCTCAACTGCCTCCATTGTGGATCATCAGTAGGGCTGTCAGATTTAGTAAATATAAGTACAGGATACCCAGTTAAACCTGAACTTCACATGAATAATAAGTCATTATTTTTAGTATAAGTAGATCCTATGAACTCTTTGGGGCATACTAATCTTAAAAATGTACTTGTTGTTTCTCTGACATTCAGATTTAACTAAACAGCCTATATTTTATCTGTCAACCCTACCCTTCAGAAATGATGGAGGCTCATAGAGATCCAGGAGACGCCTCAGCGCCTCCTCAGCTTTTATTTCTACGTCCTGGACAGCGAGCACGAACCTTCCAGCCCCAGTCTTTGGCTAGAATGGAGGATATTCTCTGTTTTAGAGCTTTTTCTACTTGTCATTGTTATTATCTTCCTTATTTTAAAGAGATGTTTATTTTTTCCCAAACTTCATAGCTCATCCAAAAGTATTTCAAAGTTCATTAGACAAGGGAAAAACAACATGGTTCTGAAAAGTGAAGGAAACCGCCTGGTGTTTAGTAAAGAAGTAGTAGGGAGACTGAAAAAGCCAAACTTAATAAGCAAATCTCTCCAAGGGTATTTTCAGAGCTTGATACCCTCCCACACCCTGAAAATATTATTACATCAAAAACGTAGAACTGCTAACCAAATGTAAGGCTCCCATATGATTCTATCAAAGTGAGGATGCTTCTTTACGAAGCAGTGAGCACACTTGCTGCCCCAGGGACCTTGGCAGTTGCAACGTAGGGCTCTTCCCTCTGGGATGGAAACAGCAAGTTTTCCTGTGGTCTACACGCTGGCCCCCAAAATACTACACTCCCAATACTTGTCAACTTTAAGTATTTTTCTACATATCTCCATTTTTCTGTTACTATTTGGACTACATCCTAGACTTGACACTACATAAATTGCATTCAAGAAGCTATTTTTAAAAGTTGGTAGGAAACCTTAAATCTATAGCTTGCAGTCCCTGGTTTACTTTCATCCAGGTGCATAAGTGTTTTCAAAAGTAGTCAGGTTAGTTACCCCATATCACAGCCCCACGCTTGTGTCACAGATATAAAAATGGAACATGATATTTAAGGTTTTAGTTGCCAAATCATCAAGCCTCCCAGACAGAGGCAATAGGGCAAAATGATTACACAGGCATGGATTTTGATTTGCTCCAGTGTCTTGGGCAAGTCACTTGGCCTCTGTATTTATTTGTACTTATCTGCACTTATCTGTCACTTGGGGGTCATAACTGTACCTGGTCCATGGGTACGTTGTACAAATGATCTGTAAAGTAGTTACAAGAAACCGACACAGAGTAAGCACTCCACAGACATTGGCTATTAGCTATTGGAAATATTTCTCCATGAAACAGATGACTTTATCAGTGGATGACTCGGTGGGAGACAGTGAATCACAGAATCACAGCATGTTGAAAGTGACCTAGTTCACACTCTTATGTGAAAAAAAGAAAAGTGTGCCTGGGTAGAAAATGTCTGAAAGCTTACCTAACAAATAGTTTATCATGTTAACTTGGAGAATTAGAATAAAACAGGAAAGCAGGAAAGAAAAACTTGAGTGTAATTCAATTTCTCTATCATTTGTGTTTCTACACTGAGACTCTGAATACACTGGAAGCGCAATGTTTTTTAATGTGGCGGGATAAAGGTTTTCACGTTTTCCTGATCCATCCGTATTATTATCTCAGAATTGCTGGCAGTTCTTGCCATCTTTGGATCTACACCCATCTGAGTCAGGGGGCCATTCTGGACGGAGGAGATAATAGAGCAGAAGTGAAGTGAGAGGAAAGGAGAGACAAGATTTTCTCTTTTCTCTTCCAAGAGGAAAGGTCTTTGGAATGGGAACAACTCACAACCAAACTTTGGGGAAAGGATGTGATGGAAAATGAGACAAACATCCTACCCCTGTGATGAGAAGGATTCCCTGGGCTGGATGGAGGGAGGTCACAGGTGGCTGGACAAGGAAACCAACTAGGGAGAAACACACACAAGTGCAGAGCAAACACCCTGAGGCCACTCAGCCTGACTCCATGCAAACATGTGTCCAGCAGCCAGCCCTTCACCTGTGGCTCCCCAGCAAGACAGGTACCTCGGGGGTGCCAACTCATTCTGAGTCCATTATGCCTGGCCATTCATAAACCGCTGTCTAACGTGTGAGGAATAAACTCTCAATGTTTATGAGGAAATTGGGGAAGGAGATTGAAAGGTTACTTAAACGGAAAAAAAAGAAGTTCAGCAAGGCAGGATGGTAGAGAGACAAGAAAAAGACCTTAAAAGATAGAAAGGATTTGCCAAAGAAGAGAAAGAAAAAGAAATGATTCCGAATGGCTTAACCTGCAGCTAGGAAGTTAAGGAAGATTATTGATGGGTGAAGACTATGGAATAAAGTGAATAAAAGTTTTCAGAAGTTGCTGAGAATATGGTAAGAAGCATGATTATCCAATTATGAATTGGCTGCAATGGCATTCTAGGGGGACACTAGGAAGGGGAAGCAAATGTTCCTGAGATGACAGTGGCAGGTGGAAAGTTGTTTCAGGGGAAGAGCAGTCTTGCAGAGGGTGTATGAGAGGAGGGCAAGTGTGAGCAAGCAAGGAAATACTAAGTGTATACGGTTCCTTCACTGAGTGCACCCAGCCCCGTGGTCAGCCTTGAGAACAAGCAGGACTTCAGGTACTGGAGCTACATTTCAGTCATCAAGACTTGAGAAGACACCCTTAACTCAGGTCTTCTCTTCAAACTCCATCTTTCCTTCTTGACCTTCATTTGGCCTCTTCCCTTACCCTCAAGCTGTGGACTGAGGCCACAGAGCAAGATGGGTCACTAGTGTCCTCCATCCCCTGGCGACTGTGGTTCACATCAGTGGAGTACCAAAGGCAATAGCCAAGTAACAGACACAAGAGTGTATGAAGAAGAAGAGATTCTGATAAGGCTTTCTGTGACAGTGTGGGCCAAGTCGGCTCTATATGGCTGGTATCACCTGAATTATGAGCAGCCTTAGGGGAGAAGTTCTCAGAAGGCAGAGCCTGGCTCTCTAGAGGCTCTGCGTGCTCACAGCCCACTCCAAGACCTCAGTTACACCTTCGGCCCCCAATATCTCTCCCTCTGCCTGCTCAGAGTTTTTGAAGGCTTCTTTCCTCCACATTCCTCTTGAGCGGTGGAGGAGGAAGATGAGCTTCAGGCCAGCTCAGACTCCCCTGGGATCCCAGCAGGATGCCTATCATTAACCTCCCACCTTCTAGGAAGCTCCTAAGATCTTCACATTTGGGGCAGTTTTCATTTCAGCTGTGCTTCAAATTGCTGGCTGGAGACGGCCTGTTGGAAGGTGGCTGAAAGCAAGTAGCAATCCTTCGGGCAGCCTGGCCCTTCTCGACTGTCAGACATCTTCAGGGATATTCTAGGAAATGTTGTTTGTTCTAGAGAAGGGAGGGAAACAATCCAATTGTCCAATAATGCTTGAATGGAAAATAAATGATGCTATATGCATGTGATGAAATAATATCAAGCAGTCAAAAATCAAAGACCTAGATCTATATGGATTCACGTGGATAAATCTTGAAAACATAATATTGATTGAAAGAAAATAAGATCAAGAATGTTAGATTGTGATAACAGGTATGTAAGTATTTAAATATTTAAATCAATTCAACATATTGCTTCTATATATATATAGATGCAAGAAAATAAACTTTATCCAAAGAACACATTATTTACATTTCCTATGCTCATTTATCTAGGAGACCCAAAAGAACCCACAGATAAACTAGCAGGAACTAATAAGACGGTTCAACAAGGCACACACATACAAGATCAATAAATTTTAAAAGTCAATCAGGCTCCTCTACACTGGCGATAACAAATTAGAAAGTGTAAAAGAAAATAAGAAAAAAAGAAGATCTAAAAATTGTCACAAGAGCCATATAAATTATTTAGAGCTAAGCATACGTAGAAGGCAATATAACTAACAAACTGAGTACGAACAGTTAAACTCCACCCAACCCAAGGTTAGGAAAAGACTGTTGTTACTTTATGAGAACAGACCCTCTTCTTAAGTGGCAGATCAGTAAGTGAGAGTGAATCAAAGAAACACAGCATTTGAAAAGTCAGCTAGTCCAAGCCTCTTGATGGCACATACAGAAGCTGAAGCCCAGATAGGTTGAGTTACTTGGTAAAGGGCCCAACGTCCTGACTCAAGGACTAGCATTTTTCACTCATTCGTAAGACACAATCAAATGCAGTACCTTGGAAAGAGATGGGAAAAAAATGAAGAAATCAATTATATAGTTCCTCATCTTTAAGTACAGAAATAGCTGTGACAAAATTACACGTATTGAGGGAAAATTGAAGTGCAGAGTTTAAAATGTCAATAATCCACAGGGAAACTGGAGACCACTGAAAATATTCATATTAAATCTCTCTAGAAAAGACATGAAAAGATCTCCACTCAAAATGTGAATTTTATAATAGACATGGTATGATACAATTTATAATAGATATGGTATGAACCTTTCCCTTTCACGGGAAAGGTTCAGCTGGGAAAAAGGAAATGTTCTTGAAAATGGGGCCTGTGCTATTGCAGACACTGTGCTCCACCTAGGTCCACGGAATGCTCTGATGTCATCACTGAGGTCACAGAATTCCACTGTGCGCCTGGCAACCTTGCAAACATAACAGCCCTGGTGAGCACTAGGCAGTACTGCTGGTTCACTAAGTGGTACAAGTTTTTCAGCCATTTAGGAGACTTGACTATTTTTATTTGTATTGAATCATTTCAACGGATTGCCCAAGAGCCAACAAGGGCCAACCTGTAGGGAAGAGGAGGAGTTGGACATCTCTTGAGGCATCTTCTAAGGGAGACTTCTAGTTGGTACCATGAAACGGCGACAAAAGAGGAAACATCTGGAAAATGAAGAGTCCCAGGAAACTGCCGAGAACGGAGGAGGTATGTGGGGGGCAACATGCTGGGGCACATGGGTTTCTGCCAAACTAAACCTTCTCTAGGATGGGGCGGACTGAGAACGTGTCACCTGTGAAGCAGGGAGCGAGAGATCTTGTCTCACTGACGCTGCCGTATCCATCCGGAGGGTCCCTGTGGTGTGAGATGGCACAGAACGGCCAGATGCCCCCTGGGAGATGGGAGGTCAGCTCCGCTGGTCTGAGGACTCTCCCCTGGGGCAGCCGGGCCTGGAGCTTTGTCGGACTCATAGCAGGCTGCATCCTGCTTGCACAGACCTAGAGGTGCAGCTTTTCTCAGTCCCCGATTTCTCTCTTATTCTCTTGGATCGTTCCCTGGGGTCATGAGGTGGGGGATGTGAAGGATGCAAGGATGCTGAGAGAGACCCATGAGTTGCTTGGCCTCTTTTACCAAAGTGGAAAGAGAAGCCCCATGAGTTGAAGGCCCTGTTGAAAACTATCTTGACAAGTGGAATGCACTTTGAAAGAAGATTGTTTGTCTAGGGATGGTGTCATATTGAAAGCAAGGAGGTTTTATTCCTTCAACAGGAAGAATTTCCCAAAGGAGATCAAGGGAAGGGAAGGGTTTTCCAGAGACTGAGACCGCGTGAGCAGGGGTGAGAAATGGCCTCAGGGTCCTGCGGGGAGCTCTGAGAGCCACGGGCCACGGGGTGCCTGCGTGCATTAAATGTAGGCGAGTAGCTTGCCCTGGGAGAGGGGTGGTCACCCCAGAGCTCCAGCTAGAGGCCTCTGCCCCAGATTAGAGCCCAGTAGCTCCTACCAGGCCCAGGGCCCTGGAGACTGTAGGATGGGCCCTGGGAATGGAGCTCTAGACAGCAGGCAGATTTCCAGGCAGTGGCTGGGACAGGCTGGGGAAGGCAATGAGTGCCCCTGACCATTCAGAATATTTTGCTCTGTGTTCCTGTGTGTGACTCTGTGTGTGTGTGTGTGTGTGTGTGTGTGTGTGTGTGTGTGTGTGTGTGTGTGTGGTAGTGCAGAGAAGAGCGAGATGAATGGGGTTAGAGTGCTTACCAGATATAAAGTCTGCGTGGTAAAGTTCTTGTCACCCTGCCTGGACCTGGCTGACACTCGGTGTACGTAAGAGTGTATACAGAATTCTTGTTAGGGGTGTTTCATGAGACAGTAACTCATACACCCATGTACACTCTGATACAGCAAAAATATCACACACCCCACATATAACTTCCTTAGTAAACCACACACAGCACATGGAGGTATATACATGCATCCCTTCTGTACTACGTTCTCATACAACCCACCTGTATCACAATCGTCTCCTCTAACACCAAACGCTGGAGATGAGATATGTATATAGACACACACACTATATATATAGGACACACACACACACACACACTATATATATATGTATCTCCTCAACTCTTGCACAAACACAGCTAACTTCAGCCATCTCTAAATACCTCTATAAGAACCAGTCACGTGTCATACACACCACACTTATAACACATTCTTGAGTAATGCCAGACCCGCTTTGTACAAACCACAGTAAACCACAGTCTCAGTAACCCAGGTCAGGATTGCCAGAGAAAATATGGGCTATCCAGTTCAATTTGAATTCCAGATAAACAACAAGTAATTTTTCAGTAGCAGTATGTCCCACATATTGTATGGGCCATACTTACACTAAAACTAAGTCAGGCCAAACACTGCATGGGAATACTTACACTAAAAAATTATTCTGGGTTTATCTGAAAGTGAAATTTAACTGGGTGCCTTGTATTCTGGTTCGCTAAGTCTGGCAACCCTTATATACTTACCACCAGCTGATGTATTATATATTTATTGTAGTTTTGTTTAGTGTGTGTCTTCCCCTACTAGAATGTGCAGCGTTACCAAAGACTACAACAATGGAAGAGTGCCGGATACACAGGAGTAGCTGCTTACTGAATCTTGGTGACTGAATGAATGAACACGCACCATAAATACAAGCCACACCATGTAATGAGGAAAAGTTACATGTCCCAGAATTCCTGACTTGTGAACAGAAACCATGCACACAAAGGCCACAGACACAGATAGACACATCTGCACTGTGCTCCCCATGCCAACCCCACACTTACCACAGACTTAACTGATACACATCACTCACTCTTCCCACACACTCACAGTCACCACCGAGGCCTACATTACCAACTAGACAGTGAGAGAATAAGTATGGATTGGAATTAAATCCTGGAGTATCCACTGGGAACCACACTCTCAACTGTGTGTATTCACTGCACCTGACACGTGTCACACACTCAGTAAATATTTGTGGACAGAGGACTGATGAACCCACCCTGAGCCTTTCATTCCTCCCTCAGGAATCTCGAAGTCACAAGAGGATCCCCCTCGGCTTGGATCCACTGTGGTGGCCCAAGGCTGCAGCCCAGGGCCAGGGGAGGTCTCCTCTGCCTCTAAATACTTCTTCTGTACTTCTACTCGGCGCAAGCTCAGCTACGCTGGTAAGGGCGCAGGGCTCCTCAGGTGAGGGGGTGCTTGGCTGTGAGGCAGGAGGCACATAGATCCCAGGGAGGCTGAGAGGAAACCCAGGGTCATCAGAGGTGATGAGGGCTCTGTGGAGGAGCCTGGGCAGGATGGCTGAGCTGTTCCGAGGGCGTGGATGCCAGCTGAGTCTGGGTGTGTGTGTGTGACTACTGCTACTACCATGGTGGGGAAGTCAAGGAGCAGGGGCCGGAAAGGTCTGGGCTTGAGGTGGAGGGAAGAGGGACCAGATTAAGCATCTTCAGAGGAAAATGTAGGCTTTGTCTTTGCCTTTGCTTCCAGAGAAGGACAGAGTTCTGCATCATACACCTCCAGCCTGAGAGCAGGACCATCCAGCTCAGGTCCACACAGCTCACACATACACGCGCCCTCCAGGCACAGCCCTTCTCAGTGCACATCAACCCCAAGCACGTGCTCCACAGTACTCTCCTCCTGCACCACAGCCCCATTCCACAAGGAATGCACCACCGATATTCCCAAACTCACACTCCTCGTCGTACACGCATCCAGCCGCATCCCTCACATACCACAGCCCTCACCACCATACTCCACACCCCTGTATACAGACACCGCTCCAGTATCCCCCCCACGCACATGAAAAGCCCACAGATGACACCAGATACACCACTCCGTCCTACGGCCAACAGACACCAAGCTCACGACATAGCTATGTCGTGCCAATGTCCCTCTCTCGTCTACCACACCTGCTCCCTCAGCTTCCGGCATGGCCCATGCATGTTATTATGATTTTAATTTCCTTTTTCAGGAATCCGGAGATTTCATCGAGACACTGCCCAGCCTAGAGCAGCCCTAGCCCAGGATCAGGGAGAAGGAGAGACCGCTCCCCCATCACACTGTGTCTCCTCCTCACCCTCTTCACCCTCTAAGAACTATCTGCACCCAGACAAAGAGGAAAGGGGCATGAAAATATACTACATGCAGGTACAAGTGAACAAGGGTGTCGCTGTCTCCTGGAAGACAAAGAAACCCTTGGAGTTGCCTGAAAAGCAGCTGAGGATAGAAGAAGTGACCCTTCCTGAGGATGTGTGCGCAGTAGCCACTGAGCCCTCTTCTGATGTGTCCACCGAAAGCCTCCTGTCTGACAGTGAGCCCACTGGGGAGGAGAAAGAGTATGAGGAAAGGGCCGAGCCAGGCAGCCCATCAGGGCCACCTGCCGTCGAGGAGAGACCCAGCGCCAAGACAGCGGACTGGATGGTGACCATGGAGACCGGCTTCAGGTGCATGGCCTGCTGCCGGGTCTTCCCCGCCTTGGAGATCCTCCAGCAGCACGTGAAGTTCGGCATCCTGGAGGGCTTCAGCTGCCGTGTCTCTCATCTCACCATGGTCCAGCTGATGGGCAATGTGGAATCCAAGAGCACCCCTGAGGAGGAGGACGAGGAGGAGGAGGAGGAGAACGAGGAGGAGGAGGACGACGAGGAGGAGGAGGAGGAGGAGGAAGAGAAGCAAGAAGAAAAGGAGAATGAGGGAGCGCAGCCCACGGGGGAAGGCCCCAGCCCAAAGAGACCCCGCAGGCAGGGTCTTTTCTCTCCTTTGAGTTCCAAACAGCAACTGAGATTCATGGGACCGAAGATCCTGGAAGACGGTGTGGCCGTCCCTCGGAAGAGGTAAGGCTTGAGGCTGGCAGTCTTCTGAGCCTATGTCACGAGGGCCCAGAGGAGTCTAAGGGAAGGGGCCGCACACATGTGCTGGTTGACCTAATGGCTCTGCAGTTGCATCAAATGGGACACACCCAGCACTACCAAAGGCATTGAGCTCTGTTGACGTAAACAAGAAGGTGGAGCCTTTTCCTAGGAGTTTTCTCAGGGTCTGCACGACGGACCTCAACTCTTAGAGGACGTACTGCCAGCAGCGCCTTCTCGGCAGAGAGAGCCAGGAGTGGTCTCCAGAGAGGACAGGGGCCCTGGCAGGACCAGACCGTTGAGGTCTGAGAGCCTTGGGCCTGAGCCGAGATCTCACCCGGACCACTGGACCTAGCCTTCTGTGACAAAGGGGAATATGAAAGAGAGTCACGTGGAAATGAGGTCCCCCGAGATATGGAAATGTTCCAGAACCTTCGTTGCGTGGTAGTTGATCTGGAGCCAAGCTCACTGTGGTGTGTGTGGCTCTGAGCATTAAGGCAACGCTGGAGGGTAACCCTGACCAGCAGAGCTTGGAGTGCTGCTTGTCTCTTCCTGTTCTACCTCATTTGTTTTATCCCTTCCAGGGAGAAGAAAGGACCCTCGGGAGAGTAGCAGACAGAAGGCCGTGGTCTGAAGGAGGATGAAGGGACCGGCACTCAGTCTAACATCATATGACGATAGAAGCGTCCTATGCAATAAAGGGCATTTTCCAAACCTTTCCTGGAGCTTTTATTTAATTACATTTTTCTATCTATGCATCTATCTGTCATCTACATCTGTATCTTTCAAGGTTTGTGAACAAGCTTTCACATAAGCACTAGAGACGTCCACCAGCATTTTCCAGAAGAGGCCTGCAAATTGCTGGGGACTCCTCACAAATAGGGAATGGCCACAACCCCTGCCACACAGACTATGCGCGTGGCCCTCCTGACGTACTCCCACTCTCTCTCTGAATTTCCCAACGTCTGAGATGAGGGTGCTGGCTGGAGGCAATGATCACGTGCAGGCTGAATCTTCTCCAGATTCTGATTCTCTTCCTGGGCCTATCGTCCTCAAGCACAGTCTCCATGTCCCTGGCCACACTGATCTCTCTCCTTCAGTCCTTCCCTCCCTCGCTCTCCTGCCTCCCAGTGCAGAGAATACTGTTTTGCATTTGAGACGACATTTAGTTTTTGTTCACAGAATTCTCACCTGTTCTACTGTGGCCTCCGTTGTGAACATTCCAAAGCTGAGAATTTTCTTTTTTTCTCCCTCATTTCTGCTGAGTCTTTACCTTCCTAATGCAGTGAACTCAGAGTGCCTAGCTGACTGGATGGGGACAAAAATCCAGGGAGCAAAGAGAAATAATAAAAGAATATATCAGTTAATTTTTCATAGTGTTATCCAACTACATATTTTTAAAATTTTGGAATACTATTAGGAATCTTCTCTTTATAAAAAACTGAATTATTGGGCTTCCCTGGTGGAGCAGTGGTTAAGAATATGCCTGCGAATGCAGGGGACATGGGTTCGAGCCCTGGTCTGGGAAGATCCCACGTGCCACGGAGTAACTCAGCCCGCGCGCCACAACTACTGAGCCTGCGCTCTAGAGCCCGTGTGCCACATCTACCGAGCCCACGTGCCACAACTACGGAAGCCTGCGTGCCTAGAGCCCATGCTCCGCAACAAGAGAAGCCACTGCAATGAGAAGCCCGTGCACCACAGCCAAGAGTAGCCCCCGCTCACTGCAACTAGAGAACGCCCGCTAGCAGCAACAAAGACCCAATGCAGCCCAAAATAACTTAATTAATTTTAAAAAATTGAATTAGTTTCAAGGGTACAATGTATAAAAGTACAATAAAAGCCCCCCTTCAGAACCCCCCAACCCCACTCTCAAGATGGAATAGATATGCTGTGATACAATTTATAGTCGTAGCACTACTACTCCTCCCACCACATCCCAAATCCTCTGAGCCAGGTGCAGCAGCTCCCTTTCACAATGCTAGCACCCGCCACAAGACAGATGATAATCCCTTTGGACATTTCAAGGAGCGGCACCAAGGCAACAGTACCTGGGAAATGCCACTGACAGCTCAGAATATCCATGGCATTTCTAGAGCCTCGGCACTGCTCTCGCTCTGGGAATGAAGGTCCAAAAAGCACATCGGAGAATGTCCATAGTTGTAAACAAGCTCCACCTTTGAAACACAATCTACATAGAACCACATATACAAGCCTGCACGATGGAGGAAGCCAAGGTCTCCTCCATGATTTCCCTTCTGACCACCTTAGTGTCTCCTCAACCATAAAAGGTGAACTTGAAACTCAGGACCTTGCCTTGTCCCCAGAAACATCCAAGCTTGGATCAGTCTTTCTAAGACCAGATCCTTGCTCTCTGAACTATTAGAGACTTGTCACATACACAGAAGTAGAACAGGATTGTTTCTATCTACCTGGGGACCAGGAGTCTTTCACATTGCTCCTGTTAAAACTCTCACAACAGCAAAACTTTACCTACAAAGGGTTCAAGCTATGACACTCCCAATTTCCACAAACCTCCTCAGCTCTTGTGAGTCACATGCAGCCAATTCCAGGAATTGGAAACATGGTTGTGAGGATGAAACTGACTTTGGGGCTCCCCTTGGATATGGTCTTCCAGACTTACCAAAAGGCCATTAAGAGGAAGGTTTACCCCACCTCAGGGAAACCCGAGGCAGTACTTGCAGTCAAGGGCTGGCCATGGCTTCTGAGCTACATCCAAAAAGAATTTCATACTGTACCTGGATCTGCTGAAGCCATTTCTGACTGTCCGAGAGCCAGCATGTACCGCTCCTCAACTGCCTCCATTGTGGATCATCAGTAGGGCTGTCAGATTTAGTAAATATAAGTACAGGATGCCCAGTTCAACTTGAACTTCACATGAATAATAAGTCATTATTTTTAGTATAAGTAGATCCTATGAACTCTTTGGGGCATACTTATCTTAAAAATGTACTTGTTGTTTCTCTGACATTCAGATTTAACTAAACAGCCTATATTTTATCTGTCAACCCTACCCTTCAGAAATGATGGAGGCTCATAGAGATCCAGGAGACGCCTCAGCGCCTCCTCAGCTTTTATTTCTACGTCCTGGACAGCGAGCACGAACCTTCCAGTCCCAGTCATTGGCTAGAATGGAGGATATTCTCTGTTTTAGAGCTTTTTCTACTTGTCATTGTTATTATCTTCCTTATTTTAAAGAGATGTTTATTTTTTCCCAAACTTCATAGCTCATCCAAAAGTATTTCAAAGTTCATTAGACAAGGGAAAAACAACATGGGTCTGAAAACTGAAGGAAACCGCCTGGTGTTTAGTAAAGAAGTAGTAGGGAGACTGAAAAAGCCAAACTTAATAAGCAAATCTCTCCAAGGGTATTTTCAGAGCTTGATACCCTCCCACACCCTGAAAATATTATTACATCAAAAACGTAGAACTGCTAACCAAATGTAAGGCTCCCATATGATTCTATCAAAGTGAGGATGCTTCTTTACGAAGCAGTGAGCACACTTGCTGCCCCAGGGACCTTGGCAGTTGCAACGTAGGGCTCTTCCCTCTGGGATGGAAACAGCAAGTTTTCCTGTGGTCTACACGCTGGCCCCCAAAATACTACACTCCCAATACTTGTCAACTTTAAGTATTTTTCTACATATCTCCATTTTTCTGTTACTATTTGGACTACATCCTAGACTTGACACTACATAAATTGCATTCAAGAAGCTATTTTTAAAAGTTGGTAGGAAACCTTAAATCTATAGCTTGCAGTCCCTGGCTTACTTTCATCCAGGTGCATAAGTGTTTTCAAAAGTAGTCAGGTTAGTTACCCCATATCACAGCCCCACGCTTGTGTCACAGATATAAAAATGGAACATGATATTTAAGGTTTTAGTTGCCAAATCATCAAGCCTCCCAGACAGAGGCAATAGGGCAGAATGATTACAGAGGCATGGATTTTGATTTGCTCCAGTGTCTTGGGCAAGTCACTTGGCCTCTGTATTTATTTGTACTTATCTGCACTTATCTGTCACTTGGGGGTCATAATTGTACCTGGTCCATGGGTACGTTGTACAAATGATCTGTAAAGTAGTTACAAGAAACCGACACAGAGTAAGCACTCCACAGACATTGGCTATTAGCTATTGGAAATATTTCTCCATGAAACAGATGACTTTATCAGTGGATGACTCGGTGGGAGACAGTGAATCACAGAATCACAGCATGTTGAAAGTGACCTAGTTCACACTCTTATGTGAAAAAAAGAAAAGTGTGCCTGTGTAGAAAATGTCTGAAAGCTTACCTAACAAATAGTTTATCATGTTAACTTGGAGAATTAGAATAAAACAGGAAAGCAGGAAAGAAAAACTTGAGTGTAATTCAATTTCTCTATCATTTGTGTTTCTACACTGAGACTCTGAATACACTGGAAGCGCAATGTTTTTTAATGTGGCGGGATAAAGGTTTTCACGTTTTCCTGATCCATCCGTATTATTATCTCAGAATTGCTGGCAGTTCTTGCCATCTTTGGATCTACACCCATCTGAGTCAGGGGGCCATTCTGGACGGAGGAGATAATAGAGCAGAAGTGAAGTGAGAGGAAAGGAGAGACAAGATTTTCTCTTTTCTCTTCCAAGAGGAAAGGTCTTTGGAATGGGAACAACTCACAACCAAACTTTGGGGAAAGGATGTGATGGAAAATGAGACAAACATCCTACCCCTGTGATGAGAAGGATTCCCTGGGCTGGATGGAGGGAGGTCACAGGTGGCTGGACAAGGAAACCAACTAGGGAGAAACACCACAAGTGCAGAGCAAACACCCTGAGGCCACTCAGCCTGACTCCATGCAAACATGTGTCCAGCAGCCAGCCCTTCACCTGTGGCTCCCCAGCAAGACAGGTACCTCGGGGGTGCCAACTCATTCTGAGTCCATTATGCCTGGCCATTCATAAACCGCTGTCTAACGTGTGAGGAATAAACTCTCAATGTTTATGAGGAAATTGGGGAAGGAGATTGAAAGGTTACTTAAACGGAAAAAAAAGAAGTTCAGGAAGGCAGGATGGTAGAGAGACAAGAAAAAGACCTTAAAAGATAGAAAGGATTTGCCAAAGAAGAGAAAGAAAAAGAAATGATTCCGAATGGCTTAACCTGCAGCTAGGAAGTTAAGGAAGATTATTGATGGGTGAAGACTATGGAATAAAGTGAATAAAAGTTTTCAGAAGTTGCTGAGAATATGGTAAGAAGCATGATTATCCAATTATGAATTGGCTGCAATGGCATTCTAGGGGGACACTAGGAAGGGGAAGCAAATGTTCCTGAGATGACAGTGGCAGGTGGAAAGTTGTTTCAGGGGAAGAGCAGTCTTGCAGAGGGTGTATGAGAGGAGGGCAAGTGTGAGCAAGCAAGGAAATACTAAGTGTATACGGTTCCATCACTGAGTGCACCCAGCCCGGTCGTCAGCCTTGAGAACAAGCAGGACTTCAGGTACTGGAGCTACATTTCAGTCATCAAGACTTGAGAAGACACCCTTAACTCAGGTCTTCTCTTCAAACTCCATCTTTCCTTCTTGACCTTCATTTGGCCTCTTCCCTTACCCTCAAGCTGTGGACTGAGGCCACAGAGCAAGACGGGTCACTAGTGTCCTCCATCCCCTGGCGACTGTGGTTCACATCAGTGGAGTACCAAAGGCAATAACCAAGTAACAGACACAAGAGTGTATGAAGAAGAAGAGATTCTGATAAGGCTTTCTGTGACAGTGTGGGCCAAGTCGGCTCTATATGGCTGGTATCACCTGAATTATGAGCAGCCTTAGGGGAGAAGTTCTCAGAAGGCAGAGCCTGGCTCTCTAGAGGCTCTGCGTGCTCACAGCCCACTCCAAGACCTCAGTTACACCTTCGGCCCCCAATATCTCTCCCTCTGCCTGCTCAGAGTTTTTGAAGGCTTCTTTCCTCCACATTTCTCTTGAGCGGTGGAGGAGGAAGATGAGCTTCAGGCCAGCTCAGACTCCCCTGGGATCCCAGCAGGATGCCTATCATTAACCTCCCACCTTCTAGGAAGCTCCTAAGATCTTCACATTTGGGGCAGTTTTCATTTCAGCTGTGCTTCAAATTGCTGGCTGGAGACGGCCTGTTGGAAGGTGGCTGAAAGCAAGTAGCAATCCTTCGGGCAGCCTGGCCCTTCTCGACTGTCAGACATCTTCAGGGATATTCTAGGAAATGTTGTTTGTTCTAGAGAAGGGAGGGAAACAATCCAATTGTCCAATAATGCTTGAACGGAAAATAAATGATGCTATATGCATGTGATGAAATAATATCAAGCAGTCAAAAATCAAAGACCTAGATCTATATGGATTCACGTGGATAAATCTTGAAAACATAATATTGATTGAAAGAAAATAAGATCAAGAATGTTAGATTGTGATAACAGGTATGTAAGTATTTAAATATTTAAATCAATTCAACATATTGCTTCTATATATATATAGATGCAAGAAAATAAACTTTATCCAAAGAACACATTATTTACATTTCATATGCTCATTTATCTAGGAGACCCAAAAGAACCCACAGATAAACTAGCAGGAACTAATAAGACGGTTCAACAAGGCACACACATACAAGATCAATAAATTTTAAAAGTCAATCAGGCTCCTCTACACTGGCGATAACAAATTAGAAAGTGTAAAAGAAAATAAGAAAAAAAGAAGATCTAAAAATTGTCACAAGAGCCATATAAATTATTTAGAGCTAAGCATACGTAGAAGGCAATATAACTAACAAACTGAGTACGAACAGTTAAACTCCACCCAACCCAAGGTTAGGAAAAGACTGTTGTTACTTTATGAGAACAGACCCTCTTCTTAAGTGGCAGATCAGTAAGTGAGAGTGAATCAAAGAAACACAGCATTTGAAAAGTCAGCTAGTCCAAGCCTCTTGATGGCACATACAGAAGCTGAAGCCCAGATAGGTTGAGTTACTTGGTAAAGGGCCCAACGTCCTGACTCAAGGACTAGCATTTTTCACTCATTCGTAAGACACAATCAAATGCAGTACCTTGGAAAGAGATGGGAAAAAAATGAAGAAATCAATTATATAGTTCCTCATCTTTAAGTACAGAAATAGCTGTGACAAAATTACACGTATTGAGGGAAAATTGAAGTGCAGAGTTTAAAATGTCAATAATCCACAGGGAAACTGGAGACCACTGAAAATATTCATATTAAATCTCTCTAGAAAAGACATTAAAAGATGTCCACTCAAAATGTGAATTTTATAATACACATGGTATGATACAATTTATAATAGATATGGTATGAACCTTTCCCTTTCACGGGAAAGGTTCAGCTGGGAGAAAGGAAATGTTCTTGAAAATGGGGCCTGTGCTATTGCAGACACTGTGCTCCACCTAGGTCCACGGAATGCTCTGATGTCATCACTGAGGTCACAGAATTCCACTGTGCGCCTGGCAACCTTGCAAACATAACAGCCCTGGTGAGCACTAGGCAGTACTGCTGGTTCACTAAGTGGTACAAGTTTTTCAGCCATTTAGGAGACTTGACTATTTTTATTTGTATTGAATCATTTCAACGGATTGCCCAAGAGCCAACAAGGGCCAACCTGTAGGGAAGAGGAGGAGTTGGACATCTCTTGAGGCATCTTCTAAGGGAGACTTCTAGTTGGTACCATGAAACGGCGACAAAAGAGGAAACATCTGGAAAATGAAGAGTCCCAGGAAACTGCCGAGAACGGAGGAGGTATGTGGGGGGCAACTTGCTGGGGCACATGGGTTTCTGCCAAACTAAACCTTCTCTAGGATGGGGGGGACTGAGAACGTGTCACCTGTGAAGCAGGGAGCGAGAGACCTTGTCTCACTGACGCTGCCGTATCCATCCGGAGGGTCCCTGTGGTGTGAGACGGCACAGAACGGCCAGATGCCCCCTGGGAGATGGGAGGTCAGCTCCGCTGGTCTGAGGACTCTCTCCTGGGGCTGCCGGGCCTGGAGCTTTGTCGGACTCATAGCAGGCTGCATCCTGCTTGCACAGACCTAGAGATGCAGCTTTTCTCAGTCCCCGATTTCTCTCTTATTCTCTTGGATCTTTCCCTGGGGTCATGAGGTGGGGGATGTGAAGGATGCAAGGATGCTGAGAGAGACCCATGAGTTGCTTGGCCTCTTTTACCAAAGTGGAAAGAGAAGCCCCATGAGTTGAAGGCTCTGTTGAAAAGTATCTTGACAAGTGGAATGCAGTTCGAAAGAAGATTGTTTGTCTAGGGATGGTGTCATATTGAAAGCAAGGAGGTTTTATTCCTTCAACAGGAAGAATTGCCCAAAGGAGATCAAGGGAAAGGAAGGGTTTTCCAGAGACTGAGACCACGTGGGCGGGAGCGAGAAATGTCCTCAGGGTCCTGCAGGGAGCTCTGAGAGCCACGGGCCACGGGGTGCCTGCGTGCATTAAATGTAGGCGAGTAGCTTGCCCTGGGAGAGGCGTGGTCACCCCAGAGTTCCAGCTAGACGTCTCTGCCCCAGATTAGAACCCAGTAGCTCCTACCAGGCCCAGAGACTGTAGGGTGGGCCCTGCCAATGGAGGTCTAGACAGCAGGCAGATTTTCAGGCAGTGGCTGGGACAGGCTGGGGAAGGCAATGACTGCCCCTGACCATTCAGAATATTTTGCTCTATGTTCCTGTGTGTGTGTGTGTGACTGTGTGTGCGTGTGTGTGCGTGGTAGTGCAGAGATGAGCAGGATGAATGGGGGTAGAGTGCTTATCAGGTATAAAGTCTGCGTGGTAAAGTTCTTGTCACCCTGCCTGGACCTGGCTGACATTGAGTGTACGTAAGAGTGTATACAGAATTCTTGTTAGGGGTGTTTTATGAGACAGTAACTCATACACCCATGTACACTCTGATACAGCAAAAATATCACACACCCCACATATAACTTCCTTAGTAAACCACACACAGCACATGGAGGTATATACACGCATCCCTCCTATACTACGTTCTCATACAACCCATCTGTACCACAATCCTGTCCTCCAACACCAAACGCTGGAGATGAGATATGCATATAGACACACACACTATATATATAGGACACACAAACACACACTATATATATATATGTATATCCTCAACTCTCGCACAAACACAGCTAACTTCAGCCATCGCTAAATACCTCTATAAGAACCAGTCACGTGTCATACACACCACACTTATAACACATTCTTGAGTAATGCCAGACCCGCTTTGTACAAACCACAGTAAACCACAGTGTCACTAACCCATGTCAGGGTTGCCAGAGAAAATATGGGCTATCCAGTTCAATTTGAATTCCAGATAAACAACAAGTAATTTTTCAGTATCAGTATGTCCCAAATATGGTATGGGCCATACTTACACTAAAAGTAAGTAAGACCAAATACTGCATGGGAATACTTACACTAAAAAATTATTCTGGGTTTATCGGAAACTGAAATTTAACTGGGTGCTCTGTATTTTTCTTTGCTTAGTTTGGTAACCCTTATATACTTACCACCAGCTCAGGTATTATATATTTATTGTATTTTGGTTTAGTCTGTGTCTTCCACTACTAGAATGTGCAGCATTACCAGAGACTAGAACAATGGAAGAGTGCCAGATACACAGGAGTAGCTGCTTACTGAATCTTGGTGAACGAATGAATGAACACACACCATAAATACAAGCCAAACCATGTAATGAGGAAAAGTTACATGTCCCAGAATTCCTGACTTGTGAACAGAAACCATGCACACAAAGGCCACAGACACAGATAAGACACATCTGCACCGTGCTCCCCATGCCAACCCCACACTTACCACAGACTTAACTGATACACATCACTCACTCACTCTTCCCACATACTCACAGTCACCACCGAGGCCTACATTTCCAACAAGACAGTGACAGAGTAAGTACTGATTGGAATTAAATACTGGAGGATCCACTGGGAACCACACTCTCAACTGTGTGTATTCACTGCACCTGACACGTGTCACACACTCAGTAAATATTTGTGGACAGAGGACTGATGAACCCACCCTGAGCCTTTCATTCCTCCCTCAGGAATCTCGAAGTCACAAGAGGATCCCCCTCACCTTCGATCCACTGTGGTGGCCCAAGGCTGCAGCCCAGGGCCAGGGGAGGTCTCCTCTGCCCCTAAACACTTCTCCTGTGCTTCTTCTCCGCGCAAGCTCATGTACGCCGGTAAGGGCGCGGGGCTCCTCAGGTGAGGGGGTGCTTGGCTGTGAGGCAGGAGGCACACAGATCCCAGGGAGGCTGAGAGGAAACCCAGGGTCATCAGAGGTGATGAGGGCTCTGTGGAGGAGCCTGGGCGGGATGGCTGAGCTGTTACGAGGGCGTGTATCCCAGCTGAGTCAGGGGTGGGGGGCGGGTGTGAATCCTGGTACTACCATGGTGGGGAAGTCAAGGAGCAGGGGCCGGAAAGGTCTGGACTTGAGGTGGAGGGAAGAGGGACCAGATTAAGCATCTTCAGAGAAAAATGTAGGGTTTCTCTTTGCCTTTGCTTCCAGAGAAGGACAGAGTTCTGCATCATACACCTCCAGCCTGAGAGCAGCACCATCCAGCTCAGGTCCACACAGCTCACACACACATGCGCCCTCCAGGCACAGCCCTTCTCCGTGCACACATGAACCCCAAGCTCGTGCTCCACAGTACTCTCCTCCTGCACCACAGCCCCATTCCACAAGGAATGCACCACCGATATTCCCAAACTCACACTCCTCGTCATACACGCATCCATACGCTTCCCTCACATACCACAGTCCTCACCACTGTACTCCACACCCGTGTATACAGACACCACTCCAGTATCCCCCAACACGCAGATGAAAAGCCCACAGATGACACCAGATACACCACTGCCTCCTACGGCCAATAGACACCAAGCTCACGACATAGCTACGTCATGCAAATGTCCCTCTCTCGTCTACCACACCTACTCCCTCAGCTTCCGGCATGGCCCATGCATGTTATTATGATTTTAATTTCCTTTTTCAGGAATCCGGAGATCACATCGAGACACTGCCCAGCCTACCGCACCCCTAGCCCAGGTTCAGGAAAAAGGGGAGACCGCTCCCCCATCACACTGTGTCTCCTCCTCACCCTCTTCACCCTGTAAGAACGATCTGCACCCAGACAAACAGGAAAGGGGCATGAAAATATACTACAAGCAGGTACAAGTGAACAAGGGTGTCGCTGTCTCCTGGAAGACAAAGAAACCCTTGGAGTTGCCTGAAAAGCAGCTGAGGACAGAAGAAGTGACCCTTCCTGAGGATGCGTGCGCAGTAGGCACTTACCCCTCTGATGTGTCCACCGAAAACCTCCTGTCTGACAGTGAGCCCACTGGGGAGGACAAAGAGTATGAGGAAAGGGCAGCGCCAGGCAGCCCATCAGGGTCACCTGCCGTCGAGGAGAGACCCAGGGCCAAGACACCGGAGTGGATGGTGACCATGGAGACCGGCTTCAGGTGCATGGCCTGCTGCCGGGTCTTCCCCACCTTGGAGATCCTCCAGCAGCACGTGAAGTTTGGCATCCAGGAGGGCTTCAGCTGCCGTGTCTTTCATCTCACCATGGCCCAGCTGATGGGCAATGTGGAATCCGAGATCACCCCGAGGAGGAGGACGAGGAGGACGAGGAGGACGAGGAGGACGAGGAGGACGAGGAGGACGAGGAGGACGAGGAAGAGAAGGTAGAAGGCCCCAGCCCAAAGAGACCCCGCAGGCAGGCTCTTTTCTCTCTTTTGAGTTCCAAACAGCAACTGAGATTCATGGGACACAAGATCCTGGAGACGGTGTGGCCTTGGAAGAGGTAAGGCTTGAGGCTGGCAGTCTTCTGAGCCTATGTCACGAGGGCCCAGAGGAGTCTAAGGGAAGGGGCCGCACACATGTGCTGGTTGACCTAATGGCTCTGCAGTTGCATCAAATGGGACACACCCAGCACTAACAAAGGCATTGAGCTCTGTTGACGTAAACAAGAAGGTGGAGCCTTTTCCTAGGAGTTTTCTCAGGGTCTGCACGACGGACCTCAACTCTTAGAGGACGTACTGCCAGCAGCGCCTTCTCGGCAGAGAGAGCCAGGAGTGGTCTCCAGAGAGGACAGGGGCCCTGGCAGGACCAGAACTTTGAGGTCTGAGAGCCTTGGGCCTGAGCCGAGATCTCACCCGGACCACTGGACCTAGCCTTCTGTGACAAAGGGGAATATGAAAGAGAGTCACGTGGAAATGAGGTCCCCCGAGATATGGAAATGTTCCAGAACCTTCGTTGCGTGGTAGTTGATCTGGAGCCAAGCTCACTGTGGT
Source organism: Mesoplodon bidens (assembly GCF_964165515.1). NCBI lineage: Eukaryota > Metazoa > Chordata > Mammalia > Artiodactyla > Ziphiidae > Mesoplodon > Mesoplodon bidens. Next base: position 77,509 of record NW_027671268.1, read on the forward strand.
GTGTGTGGCTCTGAGCATTAAGGCAACGCTGGAGGGTAACCCTGACCAGCAGAGCTTGGAGTGCTTCTTGTCTCTTCCTGTTCTACCTCAGTTGTTTTATCCCTTCCAGGGAGAAGAAAGCACCCTCGGGAGAGTTGGTAGTAAACCAGGGTATATCCTCCCTCAAGGGGACCCGGCCTGCCCTTCATTCAAGATGCTCTGGAAATGGGAACTGACTCATGTTATCCAATTGGCTGAGGGAGCACAACTCCCATGTTGATTCCGGTCAGACATGTTCATCAGACCTAGAGCTTTTCTCCTGATTCAAATCAAGTAGGGTATTAGTAGAGTTCCCATTTATTTCAGCCCTAGAGATAGCACATGAGCAAATAAAAAATCTTTTGTGTATCAAAGCATTCTAATGAGCCCTTTCATTTTGCTGTTCATTGTGAAAAACACGCTCACTTTATCTCTGCCAATGAAGTGTTTCCACTTGACCAATGATGCCCCACGATCCCATTAGCCTCACTGAATTTAGGGAGCCCATTATGATGACATCATTTCCCTCTCATTCTTGGCCTGCAGAGAAGAGCAGCTACAGAGCATTCCAAGACTGCTAACGCTCCCCTCACCAATACGTTTCTTAAACCTCTGGCAAAGGAAGTGTCCTCTGAGCCCTCCCAGGGCACATAGGGGGTTTGGGTGAGCAGATCTTATATGATAAATCCACTCCAGTGGTCTGGCATTCCTATGCCTTTGTAAACCTTCTACAGTGGTGGTTCTCAGCTGGGGACACTTTTGGTCCCCCCTCCCAGGAAATATGTGGCAGTGTCTTGAGACTTTTATTTTATTTTATTTTTTTTTTGTGGTACGCGGGCCTCTCACTGTTGTGGCCTCTCCCGTTGTGGAGCACAAGCTCCAGACGCACAGGCTCAGTGGCCGTGGCTCACGGGCCTAGCCGCTCCACGGCATGTGGGATCTTCCCGGGCCCTGGCACGAACCCATGTCCCCTGCATCGGCAGGCGGACTCTCAACCACTGCGCCACCAGGGAAGCCCCTTGAGACTTTTTTCTTTAAGGAGCTGTGTTATGAATGAGCCCCACGTGGCTGGTGCACATGGATGTATCAAGGCACTTTTTTTTTTTTTTTTTTTTGGTACGCGGGCCTCTCACTGTTGTGGCCTCTCCCGTTGCGGAGCACAGGCTCCGGACGCGCAGGCTCAGCGGCCATGGCTCACGGGCCCAGCTGCCCCGCGGCATGTGGGGTCTTCCCGGACCGGGGCACAAACCCGTGTCCCCTGCATCGGCAGGCGGACTCTCAATCACTGCGCCACCAGGGAAGCCCTCAAGGCACTTTTTATTGTTACAACTAGGGTGGCAGGGAAGAGTATGTGCCACTGGCCCATCTTACATTGCACAGGACAGCTCCCAACAACAAAGAGCTATCCAGTTCAAAATGTCAGTCATGCCAACGTCAAGAAATTTTGCTACAACATACTTAGAAAGTCCTGGCATTTTGACTTTAGCCTACGCTAACTTTGGGTACAGGTTTCAGTCATTTGAGCAAACTGCTGAAGGCATTCCCAGGTAGCCAAGCTAACACGCTGAGTCTGGAATGGGTGTTGAATGCACTCGTATCAACAAATCCAGCCTAACCCAATATTACATTACTCCCACCTGCTTCAATACCTACAAACTCCACACACATTATTTCTCAGGTTTCTATTGATATAAGTTATAAAATTCCGTATTTTAGCAGATAGTGTCTCCTCATGGTCATCCTTTATACCCGGTGGGTACCCACCCCTTCCCTGCTCCCGTCCCCATTTCAAGGACTCTAGTCTGATTACTAGGTCTGGAAAAACGAGAGGTAGTGGAGGCAAGTCTTGAGGATCCACAGACCCCTGCAAGGAAACTACCTCAGAGTAGAGGCAGACTTCCTTCTAATAGCACAGCAGGCTCAACTAAGAGGTCACAGGTCAGAGGTCACAGGCCTCAGCTTTGTTGGAATCTGCCCATATATTTCCACCTCAAATTTCCAGGATTCTACTCCTTCCCACTGATGCCCTATGACATAAGAGAATCTACAAGGTTGTGAATCAATGTGTTGTCATTCAGCCACTGACTGAATTTGACTTTGGATCCCCTTAAAAAAATAAATAAATAAAAAGGAAGGAAAGAAAGATAGAAATGCTGATTATAACAAGTCCCCCAAAGTGTTGCTATGTAGCCAAGCTCAAAGCTAAGACAGAAAATCCCCAACGGTAAAAACAGATTTCGAGCTCAAGCTATCAACTGGGACTTGAAACTGAAGGCCCTACAAAGGCCAATGGAACTGGATACAAAGCTAAAGATTTAGCCTTTAGCATAGATGGGAGTCAAGGTTAGAGGAAGCCACGCACTGGGAGTGAGTTGTGAACTACTCAACACTAAGAATGGAAGAGCAGCTCTTTCATTGAATGTGAAGAAAGAAACAGGTAGTCCCTAGTTGCTACCACTGTCTTTGAACCAAACTAAAGAACAAGGTCAACCAGAAGGGCAGATATGAGAATCAAAAAGGAAACCTCTCTGGAATCCTCACTGAACCAAGTCTAAGTTCTGCTCTACTTGTGGTCTTTCACTTACAGAGACAAACCTTTTGGGCTTACCACAGGGATCAACAGACTTTTTCTCTGAAGGGCCAGAAAGTAAATATTTTAGGTTTTGTGGGCCATCAGTGCTCGTCACAACCACTGAACACTGTCAGCACAATGGGAAACACTCAAAGATGGTAAATAAATGGATGGGCCAATAAAGAGCTTTTAGGTTCCAATAAAGCTTTAAAGGCAATGAGCCAGGTTGGGCTCACAGGAGGTAGTTTTCCAGCCCTTGACTTAACTCACTAAACTACAAATTACCTTGAGAGTTGGTGGTTTGATATCTACCAAACCAAACCAAACAAGAAAGCCCTAGGATTTCTGACATCTAATGCAATGCAATTTGAGGTAGCATGGACTTTACATACACATGTGAAGGTGTGGTCTAGGAAACCAATCTTGGAAACCTGCCTCTCACATTAAATACATCTTTTGCTGAGTAAAGCCCTTTAACCAAGTAAGTGTTAAACATCAGTGAAATGACCAAGAAGTAGGAAATGGTATGCAAACCTCCTCCTTAACAACTTGTTCCCATCATTCTAGGTTTCTTCCCTATGCACATTTTTCCTTAGGGAATCGTTGATAAATTTTACCTCTAAAACTTACCTATTTCCACTCTCTATCTTCAGGATTTGCCCAATCACTGTTACTTTGTAAACAATTTAAAAAAGTTTTTTGGGGGGTAAATTCCTTTTTTCCCACAGCTAATGGTTCTCTGTGTCATAGTGTCTGGAACGACCCAGCTACTTCTCCAGTCAGACCAAGCACTTGAAAGGACAAGCCGGTACCCCGAGCTATCCATCCATTCACCCAGTAAGGAAGCCTGATGAGGAGAACTAGGATGTGTACATTTCTACTGTTGGAATTAAAACAGAATATTCTGGGCTGCATGGATTTATCCTAAACTTCAAATGCATTAATTATAAATAGACCGTTACACTGACTAATATTCTGTCTCTTTGAATAACCATATACATTTTTTCTTTTTTATAACTGATTTCTAGAGGTCTATTCCTTAATTTTGGCCATATATATGTATACCTCATGATGATAGGATTTCTTACTGTGAGGGATTAATATGTTCTTAGTAATTTTTAATATTATATTTTACATTATTTTACTACCTATGTTACTATAAAAATAACAGTATTTTACTGGAAAATTGATGCTCAATGAAAAATTTAAAATATGGAAGTTAAATGTGGAAAAAATCCCTGAAAATCTTGCCACTGTTTACATAAGGGTGAATATCCCTTTACAGATGATAGGATGCATTAACACACACACATACATGTTTGATTAAGGTATGTGATGTACCTACCTAAAATACATTAAACTGTTACATGCTTCTGTCATTAAGTTTAAGCCATCATTTTAACAGACCTGTCATTACATAAGTATCTTAAAATATAAAGACATTCCTATTGAATATTTCACTTTTGCAAAATTTAGTAACATTGACATGCTACTCACCTTTTCTACTTGAATTTCCTAATTATAAGGTCCTATTCTGTGATTTCTATATCAAAGGGACGCACGTTCTATGTTTTGATATGTACTCAGCAACTTCACTTTGAAAATCAATTTTTCAATCCACCGCTAGGAAAAAGTGTGCAAGTCAGTCATTGAATAAATATGTTTGATGAAGTTACCAAATTTCAACAAATAATTTTTTTCTTTTTATCTCAGGCCAGAGAGGAGTAAGGAGATAGAGAACTTGACAAAAGTAATCTACTTCACACAGCCTCTTTTCTCTACTTAAGAAGTCCTGATGAAAGTAATGCTAAAACCCTTGGGAGACAATCACATCAAAACCTAGACGGAAATGTGGTGAATAAGAAACCAACGATCAGTTCATTTACTAAGAAATGTTTGTCCTCTGTCACTGTCATTAGTAACTCTTTCTGACACTTAAACCTCTGCCTTGACGTTCTTGAAAAAAGGGTCAACAGTATGCTTTCTGTATTGCAAGATGAACAATCCATTTTCAGTAAGTCTATACTGTCACAAAAGATAACCAAATTTGTACTGTATAAGGTTCACAGAATATTAGATAGACAAAGTCCAAGATAAGATCCAACTTGAAGCGAGGCTGGGGGGAGACAAATGGAGCTCATCATAACAGGACGATGCCACATTAATATTACAAATTGCAATACTGAGTGGTTTTCTAACACTTCAAATTTTTGTCTCCCTGAATTACTTTTAAGGCCAGATTTAGGTTAACTCCTCTGAATACAAATTTTTATGAAATTTTGGAGGGGATTGCAACATAATTTTCAAAAAGTTGTTCCTCATTCATTAACTGAACAAATATCGAGCACCTACAAAGTAGCTGACAATGTTCAGACTGTAGATTCAGAACAAACGTCGCTGCATTCGTGGAATTTACGTTGTAATGGGCATAAATTTTGGCATGTTCATCATACTTTTGTACAAGGCCTGCTAAAACTCACACTAAGGCTTCTCCCCTAATATTTAATAGAGGTCAAAGTTCAAACTTACTACACCATTTACCAGAGTTCTCTGCCGTGTGGCCTCCTGGCTACTGGGACATGTTGAGCTATGGCTGAAACACCGACTTTAATGAAACAAATGATTTTTTTTTCTTCTGAACTTGATGACTGGAAGAATTCACATGACACCTGAGTTGTTTCTGTCTCTGTTTTCATCATTCTATGGAACTTTTTTCGTGTGTGGGCTCTCTGATGGTCTTACCACTCCTATCACTTTTATAGGATTTATCAGCAGCATGGATTCTGTGATGAACTGTCAGATTGGAGCGCCAGCTGAAGCTCTTCCCACAGGTCTCACACGTGTAAGGCTTCTCCCCCGTGTGCACTCTTTGATGGGACTGTAGCTGTGAAGGCCGACTGAAGACCTTACTGCATCTGTCACATCTGTACGGCTTCTCTCCAGTGTGGACGCTTTGATGAAGCTGAAGACTTGAGGCCTGACTGAAGTGCTTCCCACACTCCCCACACTTACATGGTTTCTCTCCTGTGTGGACCCTCTGATGCATGTCGAGGTTCAGGCTCCGCTTGAAGCCCTTCCCACACTCCTCACATTTGTATGGCTTTTCTCCAGTGTGGACTTTTTGATGGGCTTGAAGGTGTGAACTCCGACCAAAGCTCTTCCCACACTCTTCACAGTTGAATGGTTTTTCTCTGCTGTGGACTCTCTCATGGGCCAGAAGATTTGAGGCCTGCCTGAAGACTTTCCCACACTCCTCACAATTATACGGTTTCTCTCCGGTGTGGATTCTGCAATGAATTTTAAGATCTGCTCTACGACTGAATCCCTTCCCACACTCTTCACATTTGTATGGTTTCTCACCGGTATGGATCAGCTGGTGGATCTGAAGTCGTGAACTCTGATTGAAGCCCTGCCCACACTCCTCACACTTGTAAGGTTTCTCTACACTGTGGGCCTTCTGATGGATTTGAAGATATGAACTCTGACTGAAGCCCTTCCCACATACCTCACATTTATAGGGCTTCTCCCCTGGGTGGACAACCAGATGAACTTGATAATGGGAGTTCCTCCTGAAGCTCTTCCCACACTCATTACATTTGTATGGTTTCTCTCCTGTATGGACTCTTTGATGTGCCTGAAGGTTTGAACTCAGAGTAAAGCCTTTACCACACACATTACATATGTATGATTTCTCTCCAGTGTGGACTCCCTGATGGGCCTCAAGACTTGAAGGCCGACTAAAGCCTTTCCCACATTCCTCACATTTGTAGGGTTTTTCTCCTGTGTGGACCCTCTGACGAATGTATAGATTTGAGGTACAAATGAAGCCCTTCCCACACTCCTCACATTTGTACGGTTTCTCTCCCGTATGGACTCTCTGATGGGACTGAAGGTGTGAATTCCGACTGAAGCTCTTATCACATGTGTCACATTTGAATGGTTTCTCCCCAGTGTGGACTCTCTGATGGTCCTGAAGGTGAGAGGCCTGACTGAAGGCCCTCCCACACTCCTCACAATTATAAGGTTTCTCTCCCGTGTGGACTTTACAATGAATAGTAAGTGCTGACCTACGACTGAAGCCTTTCCCACATTCCCCACATTTGAATGGTTTCTCTACAGTGTGGACTTTCTGAGGAGTCTGCAGCTGTGAGCTCTGACTGAACTCCTTGCCACACTCATCACACTCACTGTGTTTTCCTCCCACGTGAACTCTCTGATGAATATGAAGAACCGAGCTGTAACGGAAGCCTCTTCCACACTCACTGCACATGAGACTTCTCTTTTGAGTGTAATTGCTGGTGAAGATCAAAGGTGGAGAGATCGGTGAAGGTTTCTTTACATTCATCACACTGGTAAGGTTTTTGTCCTGTGTGAATCATAGTATTCTGATCCAGTGTTGAAACCCTCGTGCTATCTTTTCTATAATCACTGTAGCCGTAAGATTTTTGACCCTTGTGTACTCCATGAGCATCAAGGTGATGTGAAATCCAACTGATGGTGTCAACATCCTCTTTACACTGACACAGTTTATTTTTCATGGAAATTTGCTGGTGTCTATTCTGATAATTCTGGGACTCAGCCAATGAAGTTTTCCTCCAAGAATCCTGGGCTCTCAAAGTTGCAAACCTTGGATTTCCAGTACTACTGGGATCACCTGCTTTATCATTTAATATACGGTTCTCATCTTCAGAAATTTGAATAGAGTCCTGCCCCAATCTGGCAGGGGGAATCACCTTGTTTGTGGAACTGACAACTATTTATCATGGAGTCTTGGCATCTGGTTAAGTCATTTGCAATCTGTTGCCAGATTTGCCAGCAGGAAAGCTCTTCACGTGATCCTCTGTCTTGAACGGCCCTCCACTCACTTTGATTGTTTTCTTCTATATGGACAGAGAATTCAGAGATGTGGACACGTGAAAGCTTTGTTCAAAGATTCAAGATTTTACACTTAAGACACAGTATGAGACTTTAATGAACCTCAGGATGGTTCAGCTGATCTTTCGCACGACAAATGAAGTTCTCTGGTTTATATACTAACAGAAACCAAGAGATGGTCTGTTAAACTCCCAAATACTTAGCATTAATGAAACCCATTTAAAACCAAATGACTACTCTGACATACTATTTAAATCATCTTTCAAAAATTACATGTCATTCCTACCATAACACAGTATCAATAAAGACAAGCATTTTGCTGTGCTCACAGCTTTAACAGTGCCTAGCAGTTAGTCAGGGCTCAAGAAATGCATGCACAGGTGAACTCAGTTTGATTTCTAGGATTCTCTACAATTCTGAATCCCAGGTTAAGTTTGAACCAAGTCAGAGAAGCGAAACAGCTTTTACACGTCAGGTATCAGATACAGGAAAAGGACTGGAAAGTACAGTTTTGCTTAAGTTGAAAGGCTGCACCCGAGGCGGCAGCACACCAAGGGGGTTAGTGCTGAGGAGGATATGAAAGGTGCTAAAAACCGGGACTTCCCCGGTGGCACAGTGGTTAATGATCTGCCTGCCAGTGCAGGGGACACAGGTTCGAGCCCCGGTCCGGAAAGATCCCACATGCCGCAGAGCAACTGAGCCCGTGAGCCACAACTACTGAGCCCACGTGCCACAACTACTGAAGCCCGCGTTCCTAGAGACCGTGCTCTGAAACAAGAGAAGCCACTGCAATGAGAAGCCTGCGCACCACGACGAAGAGCTGCTCCCACTCACCACAACTAGAGAAAAGCCCATATGCAGCAACGAAGACCCAATGCAACCAAAAATTAATTAATTTTAAAAAAGGGTCTAAGAATCAGTGGGGTTAAAAAAAAGCATGAAGACCTATGCACTGGATCCTTCTGAGGCATTTGTGCTGCCTAATATGTTCCTCCACTCCCCCTGCCAAGCAGGAGTCAAAATGTAGAGGCTAGGGAAGAATGCTGTCTCTTTAAAAACAGCATGGAAAATTTTTGGACACAGATACATTGGTCTTTAACAAGAATGAGTTCCAAAGTGAAGAATGGGGTTTATGAGTGAGCTGGGAATAACTTCCATAGCCTGTGATAAGTGTTGAGAAGAAACAGACTAGAAACTATTAAAGAATGATCAAAGCACCCAAGGTGACATTATCTAAAATGCCTTCTACAAGATACATACAAATGCACACACACACACACAAAATGTTTGTAGAGCTAACAAAGATCGATTTCTTATTAGTGAGGTGGGCTTTGGAGGAGGCAAATGGGACGCAGCGGGGCAAATCTTTTAAGGGAAAGGCTAACTCACCAGCTGCCTGTTTTCTGAGACCTGTTCTCCCCTGGTATAAGGGATAAGGAAACAGAAATTTCTTTCCTTCTATGGGAGGGTTACCTAAGAAGTAGACATAAGAATCCTCATTCAAAACAGTATTTCCTCCCCAAATGAATTTGCTCTGCTACTAAGAGCTCAAGGAAAGTCACAGGGAAAGCATTTTACTCAGTTTGGTTATAATTACAGGTTCTATACATATTTTTTGTGCAAGTTGATGAGGGCCAACTTGTACAGAAAGGCAAACACACACATACACACATCATGGGCACCTGAGAAGTTAGAATTAGGCTAGGAATTCATTTGAAGACAAAAAAACATTTAGCAATATCCCTTATTCACTCGGATTTGTTCACCGCCTACTAGCTATTTTCATGGAAGGCTAATTTCTCTATCCATTAACTCATTCGTTTATTCAAGAAATATTTAAGAGTTCCTGTCATGTACCAAGACTATGCTAAGCACTGAGGCTAGTGAGCAATAAACATATAACAGACCAAATTCCTCCTGCACTCCTGGATTACCCTCCAGTGGAAGAAAGAGAGGCGAGAAACAGGTGAACAAAATGTACATGAGTGAAACGCTTAGAGACAAAACAAGGCAGGGCAGAGAGAGTAAGAAAGAGAGGACTGTATTTCCCATAGGGTGGTCAGAGGACAGCCACCTCCTCATCTTTAAGGTGACTGACTGAAAGAAGTAGAGGCCTAAAAGATTACAGGTGAAAGAGCATTCCAGGCAGAGAGAAGGACAAGGAAAAGGCTCTGTGGCAGAAGCATCCTTTGCAGGTCTGGAAAAGATAGGGTAAGAGGGAGGAGAGGTGGTGTATTCAGGGAGGTGGTGGAGAACGAACAGCAGCCCACAGAAGGCTCTAGAAGCCACTTTAAGTGGTTTTTATTCTAAGTAAAAGAAGCCACAAGAGAATTTTGAAACAAGAACATAACCTGACTTAAAGTTACAAAAGATCACTTTGCCACCTAAAGAACAAACTGTGGGAGGAGAAGGGTGGCAACAGGTGACCAGTACAAAGACTATGCAATAATCCTGGAAAGAGATTTCCAACTGGGACCAGGTGATGGACAGCACAGGGCTGGTGAGAAGCAAAACAGACAGACAGCTAACCACAGGAACTCACGACTGCTTGGTTCTCACCTAAATTTCTATCTGCGTTGCTGAATTCATCAACCAAAGCCTCTCTTCTCTTTCTATATGTTTTGTATCTCGTTTGAAGAATGAGAACATGCAAAGTCACAAGTTAACATGAACGGGCTAGAGCGAAAGTTTACTAGAAATTTGAGTTCCAACTGCATATTCAAGGTATTGAAAGCTGTGTTTTTCAAACTTTGTATCACGACCCACTGAAGAAACAGCATTTATTTCACAACCTAGATACACAGGTAGAAAAGTATACATTACTAAAACGAAGCTTGAATGACCTATATCTAACCAATGTCTCTTTTCATGAAATCTGTTCCCACTGGCTCTCACACCACTCATGCCATCGCCCAGAGTTTCTGCTGCAATGTGTTGTACTCTTCCTAAGAAACTCTGATATTTTCTATACTTTTTTATTTCATTAAAAAATCACACGTAGGGCTCAATAAATTGGCTTTATGATCCACTAATGGCACGGAGGGAAATCTGAAAAAGAATACACAAGGTACAGCAAGATACTGTCGATTTACAGTTCTTTTACAGAATAATTGAAAAGGACCTGAAACACACTGTTTGGAAAGACCAGAGGCATCCTCTCGTGTCCCACAGGAATTGCAAAAGTCTGGTCCCCAAACTCAGGGAACCACCTCAAGAGGCCCAAAGCCTTGAAACACCAAGGTCACAAAGACACTCGCAGAGAAAGGCTGTCCTCACCCACTGAGACCAGGTTCCGGAAGTTTTCCACCATCACATCCTGGTACAGCTTCCTCTGGGCCGAGTCCAGCAGCCCCAGCTCCTCCTCTGTGAAGGCCACGGCCACGTCCTTGAAGGTCACCGCCTCCTACGACAAACACCACCACCTCAATCTTATACCCAGTGGCCAGTGGAAGAGGGGCAGCCCCGAGGAGACGAGGAGGATGGGAAGTTGCTCCGGCTCCTGTGAGGTGTGCAGACTTCCCAGCACCCCCTCCTTCCATCCTGCCAATGCCACACACTGACTTTCCTCAGCCTCACCGGACGTGCAGCTATGAAAGAGAAAGCTTTGTGTATTTACCTGGGGCTCTCAGACAACTCATAAGTAAACTCCCTAGAATTCTAACCCCTGGATCCTGAACTAAAAAGCTTTCACTGTTTAATTATTATTGCCAAGTGCCCCAGAAACAGTTACCAATGCAGTCCTGGCAGTATTTGATGGCACCTGCTTTCTCATTGAGGTGGGAACCAGCTGAGAAGGAGTGTTATCTGTGGAAACTAACCAAAAGGCCATGCCAGGTCTCTGAATGAAAACTCTCTCTTTCCCCGTTTCTGTCTTTCGCTTGAATGCAATACTCTGACTCCAGACCCTTGGTTTTCTGGGTGAGTCTGAGTTGGTTCCTCCTTTTTTCACAACCCCTATTCTTTATATTTAAAACAAAGATGAAACCAAGCACCTCTTTATACAATTGTTCTGAGCTGTCTATGCAGTGACAAGTGCTTTAAGTACCACTGGACTTTTTAAACTAAGGTCATGTATTACTCTGATTAGAAAAAAATAGAAGATGGAAAAAGAAACAAACCAGTAAATAAAATACACAAAGGGTCTGACTCAAGCATGGGGAAGACTGAATCTAACTCTGGTCGTGAGAAAACTTCTAACCATACATTATTTTTTCTGCGTGAAGCAGCAGTTTGATCCTGCTGTGCTCTGCCGTATTTGGATATTCTACCAAAAAACATCCAAGGCACCACATGGAAAACATACCTCTTAAATTCTGAATACCTAAACCTACTATGTTAAGGGCAAAAAGGGGCAATATTCTTCAGAACAGATATTTTGAGAACAAGGTTAAATCAGGAACACTGTCACTGTAGTGCTCCGAAAACAGGAGAAGTCTTTCAACTCAATGTCTGTGAATAAAGAATAGTTTAAAAAATAGGTGCAGGGCTTCCCTGGTGGCGCAGTGGTCGAGAGTCCGCCTGCCGATGCAGGGGACACGGGTTCGTGCCCCGGTCCGGGAAGATCCCACATGCCGCAGAGCAGCTGGGCCCGTGAGCCGTGGCCGCTGAGCCTGCGCCTCCGGAGCCTGTGCCCCGCAACGGGAGAGGCCACAACAGTGAGAGGCCCGCATACCGGGGAAAAAAAAAAAAAAAAGGTGCCTAAGTTTGCAGGAACATGATAAAGCAATTAAAAGTGAATGTTAGCTAGTATTAAATGAAAAAAACAATTTAAAACTGTATCTATGTTATAAATACAAATACGCATCCATGAATACATATGATGAAGAGATTACAGAAATATAAAAGCAGCTAATTTGTAAGCAGGTAAGCAGTAGACTGGAAGATGTCCTTCATTTCCCTTAATTTTTCTTTTACTTGTAAAATAAAAAAATGATGAAATAAAACAAAAATTAAAACCGAAACCAATTAAATTTAACAGGAATTTTAAAAAAAGCACACATGGCACACTCAGGTCCTCATATGCTTAGACTCTCCTTGAAAGAGAAAACCCATATGGAACTATACCCAATATTTCGTAATAACCTATAAGGGAAAAGAATCTGAAAATATATGTATATATATGTATAACTGAATCACTTTGCTGTACACCTGAAATTAATACATTGTAAATCAACTATACTCCAATCAAAAAAAAAAAAGAAAAAGAAAAAAAAAGAGGAAAACCTGTGTCCAACCTGAGTACAAAAATGGCGTTTTTAACAGCAAGAAAGGCAAGCTCTACTCACCTGGAATGTGCTCATTTTCTCTCTCCTTCTGGGGCAGTGCAGAGTCCTAGCAAGACAGACAGGGAAAGAAGAAGTCAAACTGGAAACTGGTTTAAAGAAAAAGAAGTCACTAACCCACGTGGTGCTCATTGTGAATTACCAAGGCTCCCAGTCCTCGGGGTGGCTACAGCTGATTATGCTTGATGAGCAGAGCCCCACGCAGATACCAGATGCCCCCGTGAACCCCCTCAGTGGCTGTGTGAGGAATGACCTGCCCATTCATACACAGTGGCCCCCTCACAGTGTGCCTGCAGCTTCCACAGGGGTCATTCTTATTCTGGGTATGGTGTAAACAGAGACCATGTAAGTCAGAGTAGGTTTTGGAGTCAATAGGCATGGGCTCTGATCAGGCTACGCCATTCACTAGCAGTGTCACCCTGGGCAAATTATGCACATCCCTTCGCCTCAGTTCTGTCCTCTGCCAGTAGGGGAGAACACGGGCATCCACCTCGTGAGATCGTCATAAGGTAGGAAGCTCTGAGAACACCACTGTCAGGGTTTCTTATTTCTTAGCAACTGCGGTAAAGCAGATGATATTTTAGTTAGAAATTATCCTTAGAGATGTGATTTCTACCAACAGAAGACTGTCAGACATGTGGAGGTCATACGTTGTTGCCCTGTTATGTGAGAGTCTTTAGACTTCTGAAAATCTCTGCTTGTCTTCCTAAAGATTTTGTGACTGCAACAATAATATTTAAATTGACATGGACAACTTTTTACAAAAGGTATAAAAATACGTTAAGTTTCTTTTTAGACAGGAAGTACCCTTTTGACAATTATGCACAGAGGTAAAGAGAACTAATAAAAGCCAGGATTCTGCAACAACAATAAAAAATAGTTTGACAGTCCATACCTAATTCAAATGAAAAAAGACAGGAATCTGAATTGTAATTATATCATCATAAATATAGGAAAGTTTAAGAAATAAATGGGAGACTTCCCTGGTGGTGCAGTGGATAAGACTCCACATTCCCAATGCAGGGGGCCCGGGTTCGATCTAGTACAAAAGATGGCAATGATTCCACTCCCCAAAGCTTGGGAGAGAGACATCTTCACAACTTCTAACGACCTCCATTTTGACTCTACACTTGCTAGCTGTCTTCTGCTCAACTCAGGATTCTGAAAGGGGCCCTGACAGTTGACAATAATTAGTGGGGGAATAAAATCATTGGACTAAGTAGGGCTTTGGTGAATCCAGCTCAGTTTTATCTGTGACATCCAGCAGGGTCAATTTCCTCGGCCTCAGTTTCCAGAAAAGACCCTCTCTTGAGCTTCTCGAATTTTCACGTGCATGTGAATTACTGCGGGATCTTGTTGGAATGCAGCCTCCTGGGCCCCCTACGCAGAAATTATAAATCAGAAGGTCTCGAATGGGGCTCAAGGCTGGGCATTTCTATCCAAGTGATGCCAGTGCCGCTGGTTTGTGGACCACAATTTCAGTAGCACTGCAGTGTAACATCAGTCCCACAAAAAACAGCCTCCACTACACAGAAACATACACAAAGAGTAACCAGACAAAAAGGCACTAAAACATTAACAACTGCTATCTTTACATCCTAAAGTTATAGATAATTAAAATTTTTCTTTATGTATATATCTGCATTTTTCCATAATGATTATGCTGCTTCTATGATATACATATTATTTGAAATAAAATAAATGACCCAGTTGAGAAAACTATCTTAAAAACTCATAAAATAGCCTAAACCTTGCTCTCAAGGTCCCCACAATTAAGTCCCAACCTACTTTCATGATATGATTCTAGCCAGTACCCTATGCTCAAAGAGAATATACCAAAGGGATTAGCAAACTCAGCTGCTGGACTCAAACTGCCTGGGTCCCAACCCCAGCTCTGCCTCCTACCATCGGGGTGAGGATGGGCCCACAGGGTTGTGTTCCCTGCCCCCAGCTCCTCAGCCTTAAAGTAGAGAAAACAGCAGTACCAATTCACAGAGCCACTGCCTGATGGAAATGTGGTCATGTGCATAAAGCTTTTAGAATGGAAATTAGTGACCAAGGCTCAGTTATCATCGTTACCCATGTCCCATACGTTCTACAATTTATAGGAATATCTTAAGTAGAAGAATGCCAAGTCCTACTCACGTGGGGCTCTGTTGCCTCTTCCTCCGTGCAGTGCTTTTTGAGAAGCCAGGGCTGGGGAAGGAAAGGAGACTGTGAAATACCAGGGCTGTTGTTTCCATCCCCACTAATTCATACCGCACCCCCTTCCGCCCCCGTACCAGCTAGAAGTCCTCTCCTTCCAAAACAGGCCAGGAGTCCAGGACAATTCAGCTTCCTGGGCTCACAGAATCCCGCTGCGAAATGGGTGCCTCCCGAATTAGCGTAGTATTAATACCAACAACGTATCAGGCAGTTGTAGACCTTTTACTTGTGCTATCTCGTTTCTTCTCACAACACTATGTTAACAAGGCATTCCTTTCTCCCCCCTTTTACCGAACAGCAACGGAGGCACAGAGGAGTTAAGCAACTCACCCAGTGTGACGCCGTATGAAGCGGTAGGGCTAGCTCATAGGTGGGGGACGGGGTCAGGTTAGGGGTGAAGAAAACCGGGGAGACCCTCAAACCCCAGGAGGCACGACCTGAGCCCACCCCATCCCGGGTACGTTACCAAACGCAAAGAAGCTCCGCCCGCGGGACGTACATCACCACTCCAGGCCCTCAAACCTCCGCTTTTAGCCGCCCCTCCTCTTTCTCCCCAAATGAAAGGTCTGCAAACGTTGGCCCCAGGCGCATGTCGGGGAAGCTTGAATGGGTCGTGAAGAGCGGACCTGAAACACCGCCATCACGCAAAACATGGCTGCTACGTGTCCTCCTGGGGCGGAAGTGCCTGCGACTAACCCGGAACTCCTGGACCACATTTCCCAGAATTCCGCGGGTAAACCTTTACAGCGAGGCGTTACTGTAGCTGCAGTATATGGGACTACACGAGTTTACGAGCTCTGGACTACATGTCCCAGAATGCAAGGGTGGGTGCGGGGGTGTCTACCGGCACCAGCTCTGGACTACATGTTTTCACTCTGGTTTTCACTTTCCGGAATCCCTGAGAAGGTCTCGGGCAGTCTTGCCGTTCTACTGTGTAGGCTTCAGAAGAGTGTAGATTCTGTTCATTGAAAGGCGTACAAACTCAGTAGAATTTTGGACGTCTTCAAGAGGCTAAGCGACATAAAAGCATTACCAGCCACGAAGGCTTCCTGGTAAACCCCAAAGAGTTTCACCATTGGAATAAGGGGAGAAGGAAACTGGGCTTTCTTTGGCAGGGACTGAAGCCAAACGCCAAAACACCTCATTCCCTGAGATTGTGTAAAGGTGAACGTGTTTTGTTAGCATCTTACAACCCGTGCAGAAGCAAGGGAAAATCCTTTCTAGAGACAGACATCAACATCCTAGGTCTCAAGTTATTTCTGTAATTATAAAATCTGTGACATTGCTATTTGACCAAGTGAACTTTAAGGGGAAGGAAAAAGCATTACTTGACATACGGAGGGACACTTCACAGTCATAAAAGTTTCCAATTATCAGAAACTAATAACTTCAGCTGATACTTTATAAAGCAAAAATTGACAGAACCATGAAGAGAAACATTCAAATTCATAATTGGATCTGGAGATTTGAACACATACATAGAGGGAAATGTTGAGCCTTAAAAGCATATATTAAAGTAGAAAGGGGGGCTTCCCTGGTGGCGCAGTGGTTGAGAGTCCGCCTGCCGATGCAGGGGACACGGGTTCGTGCCCTGGTCCGGGAAGATCCCACATGCCGCAGAGCGGCTGGGCCCGTGAGCCATGGCCGCTGAGCCTGCGCGTCCGGAGCCTGTGCTCCGCAACGGGAGAGGCCACAACAGTGAGAGGCCCGCGTACAGCAAGGAAAACAAAAACAAAAAAAAACAAAGTAGAAAGGAAGTTGAAAATTGATTCAGAAAACATCCATTTCAGGAAGTTAATAAATGAATAATAAAACTGAAGAAGGCAGATGGAAAAATATAAGATCAGATTAATGAAATACAAAATAAAGTAGATCCCACACACACCCACAA
This sequence comes from Mesoplodon bidens, assembly GCF_964165515.1. Taxonomy (NCBI): domain Eukaryota; kingdom Metazoa; phylum Chordata; class Mammalia; order Artiodactyla; family Ziphiidae; genus Mesoplodon; species Mesoplodon bidens. Next base: position 94,352 of record NW_027671268.1, read on the forward strand.
AACAGAAATTAAAGAAAAAAACAAAACAAACAAAAAAAGATCATCCATAGTATAAACAAAGATTTTTTCAAAAATTTGTTCCAAATTCTTTCAGGAAAATATCCTCCAAGAACTATTCCTGACTTAAGCCAACATAGCACACAGGATTTCTTTCCACTACAAGTAAAGTGAAATCTTGGATATAGCATGATGAAATACGGTAACATGATTAAGTTTTATTTATTCACCTCCTGTTCCCTGTGGCACCCTCCACTCCCTTCTCTACCCCGTAAGCTACCATTCTAATTTGTTTGATGTGTTTTCTTTTGGGTGTGTTCTTGTGCACAATGTGCACTTGTGTATATTTTCGATTCATATAAATAATATTGTGTCATAAAATTCATTCTGGTGTTTATTTCCTTCATTCAGGAGTATATTTTTAAGATTCACCCATCCGGGCTTCCCTGGTGGCACAGTGGTTGAGAGTCTGCCTGCCGATGCAGGGGACGCGGGTTCATGCCCCAGTCTGGGAAAATCCCACATGCCGTGGAGCGGCTGGGCCCGTGAGCCATGGCTGCTGAGCCTGCACGTCCGGAGCCTGTGCTCCGCAGCGGGAGAGGCCACAACAGTGAGAGGCCCACGTACCGCAGAAAAACAAACAAACAAAAAAAAACATTCACCCATCTATCTAATTTGTTTCATAGAGTTCCATTTTCTGCACCCACATTTTACCTGTACTCTTCCAACTGCCATGCCAATGACAATAAAGTAAACATCTTCTTACATTTGTTTATAGACGTATCTGAGAATTTCTTTGGAATACATACCCGAGTGAAATTATTTCATAGCAAATGTGTATACTTTAATAATATAGCCAGATTGACTTCCTGAAGGGCTACACCAGTCCAGATTACCAAAGAGTTGCACGTCAGGTTTTTGTGCAACCACTTACCTTCATTTGGACGACTCATCACCGTTTTGCTAGTGTATTAAGTGTATAGTAGTATCTTGTTTTAGTTAAATTTCTCTGATTTCTAATAAGTTTGATCTTTTATTCAAATGCTTGGTAGCTTCATCTATAAATGTCTACTTAAAACTTTTGCCCCATTTTCTAATGTGGATGCTATCTTTTTCTTCCTCATTTCTATTACATATTCTGATTATTAATACCTTTTCAGTTTTACCAATTACAAGTATCCTTTCCTAATTGGGCACGTGTTTCTAAAATTTTTCTATTGTGTTCTTCATGGAATAGAAATCTTTAATTATAAGATAATAAACCAATAATTTCTTAATATCTGTGCTTCTGAAACTCCTCAGGTGAAAAAATATATTTCTACCTTTTAAAAATTAACTTTCTAGACTTATCTTTCACATGTAGGTCCTTTAAATATTTTGGAGTCTATTTATGTACATTTTATTACATGGGATCCACTTTTATTTTTCTCCAAGAGAAATTCTTAAAAATAGTGATATTCATGGCTTGAAGATTCAATATTACAAAGATATCAGTAATCCTCAAAATGATCTATAGGCTCAGTCAAACCCCAATAAAAACACCAGCATTTTTTCCCCTTGGAAATTGATGAGATGTTTACAAATATTATGTGGGAAAGCAAAGAGCTACAAGAAGAGCTGGGGGCTTCCCTGGTGGCGCAGTGGTTGAGAATCTGCCTGCTAATGCAGGGGACACGGGTTTGAGCCCTGGTCTGGGAAGATCCCACATGCCACGGAGCAACTAGGCCCGTGAGCCACGTAGTGAGCCTGCGCGTCTGGAGCCTGTGCTCCCCAACAAGAGGCCGTGATAGTGAGGCCCACGCACCACGATGAAGAGTGGCCCCCACTTGCCACAACTAAAGAAAGCCCTCGCACAGAAACGAAGACCCAACACAGCAAAAATAAATACATAAACTCCTACCCCCAACATCTAAAAAAACATAAAAATAAAAAATAAAAGAAGAGCTGGGACAATCTGAAAGAAGAATGAAAAGAAAGATATTAGTCACATTAAATCTTACTATAAATCTACAATATAAGATAGTCTGGTGTTCGCTCAAGGATAGACAAGATAATAGACATCAAAATCCATGTTGAAACAGACATTATAACAACGTGTAAAAAGAAAACACTGCAGGGAGTTCCCTGGTGGTCTAGTGGTAAGGATTTGGCGCTTTCACTGTGGTGACCCTGGTTCAATCCCTGGTCAGGGAACTGAGATCCTGCAAGCCACGCAGCACGGCCAAAAGAAAAAAGAAAGAAAAGAAAACACTGCAGCAGAGAGGGGAAAGAACTCTTGTTAATACAGTTGATCCTTGAACTAGGGTTCAAGGGGGTTAGGGGTGCCAACCCTCTGCTAAGCTGAAAATCCAAGTATAACTTATAGCCAGTCCTCTGTACGTACATGGTTTCTCCATAATCGGCAATTCTGCATCTGAGGATTGAACCAACCTTGGATCGTGAAGTAGTGCAGTATTTACTATTAAAAAAAATCCTCATATAAGTGCACTTGTGTAGTTTAAACCCATGTTGTCCAAGGGTCAACTATTGGTTCTCAGTCAGCTGGATATCCATATGGGAAAAATATTAATCATTACTGCATAGGATATAAAAATATAAATTGCAGAAGATCTGCAGACTTAAATTTGAAAAGTAAACAATGATGCTTTAGGAAAGGAACGTAAGATAACAGCCTTTTTGCCTTGGAGTAGGAAGAATTTCTTAAGACCAAAAAAGTCACCAACTGTGAAAGAAAAAATTGAAAAATTGGACTATTTTAAAGTTAAGAAACACTGTAAACCCAAACGCAGCACTCTTGGGCCAAAAGTGAGAGATATTTTAAAAACATCTATGGAATAAAAGACTCAGATGCATCCCTCATGCCCATGCATTCTTCAAGGGTCAACTGTATCTACCAAAGTTGAACATATACCCTAGAACCCTTTGGCTCCACCCATAGAAATATCCCTCAAACAAGTGCACAAGGCACATTCTAGATTGCTCACATCACCACTAACTGTGATAGCCAAGAATGGGGAAGTACCCAATACCCACCAATAATGGGATTAATAAATAGATTTTGATATGTTTACACACTGCAATAATATCCACCAATGAAAATGAATCAAAGGTATCCACTCCCAACAATATGGATAAATGTCATGGATATACTGTGGAGCAAATGAAGCCAACACAAAATAGCACCTGTTACACGACTCCATTTATATCAAGTACAAAATAGGCTAAGTGAATCTACACCATTACAAATTAGTGGCTACCACATGGAAAGGAAGGTTACTAGAAAGAGCCAAAAAGGGATGCTTCTAGGGCTTGGGGTTTGTCCTGGTCCTCCAAGAACTAGATGGCAAAGTGCTGAGAAAGACTTTAATGAACAAATCTTTCATTAGGGAAAACATCGGAGAGGAAATGGCAGGGAGCTCTGGAAGGCTGGCGGAGCTATCAGCTCATAGTGCAAGTCTGACCCTGAGTGAAGATTTGGAAGAAAGATTTGGTAGATCATCCGAGACTGCCTTGTCATCCACGTAAACTCCTTCAAGGCTGTCAGAGTCCTTGAAAAAAGGTCACTGGACAGAGGAATCCTGGTCTCCAAGAAATGGCCTGCCTTAGGATCCCTGCTGTGCTGACTAGGAGCAATCAGGGGCAAGGCCGGCCTCCAGGCAAACCTGGTGATGGGTTTAAGAGCAGCAGCTGGGACCTTTGGCCAGTTATGCTCCCTGTGGTCATAACTGTGAAACAGGAGACTCTCAACGTGGATGCTTCCTTGCGATAAGATCTGGTTCTTTATTTCTGTCAGTAATAGTACTGAAGCAACGTTGCGTCCTTCTCAGTATAGCATACCCCAGAGATCTAAAACGTTCGTTTGTTCTGTTATTGATCATGTTCATCTCTTGGCTAAGGTAGTGTTCACCAAATTTATACCTACTGTATTTCTTGTTGTGATTAATACTTTGTGGAGAGATACTTTGGGTTTTGTAGCATCCTGCTCCTTGTAAACTTTCAACCAGTAGTTTTATAATTCATGGATTACTCTTGCCAGAACCTATCATTACTATGATGGTTGTAAATAAGGATTTTTACATTACATCATTCCTTCTATATATTTATGGTTTGGCATTCTATTATGAGAGCCCTTCCTTCCCTCCCTTCCTCTTTTTTTATTCATATTCTGTATGATAATTGTTTATTTTATGGCCAAATTGCTCAGATTTACCCAGTGTGAGTCTCTTCAAGCTGGATCTTTTTACACATCCCGCCACTCTTTCCTACTTTCTGGCACAGTAAATTTTCTCCAGGATCATTCTACACTTTCCTTGCTCCAGCCCTGAAATAGAAACGTGGATATACATGCTTATATACATCACATACACATGTGTGTGTTTGTATATCCTCACACTTCCATATCTACTTCTGTAAATACCTAGCATGTGCACTCACTCCCTCTCTCTCTCTACAGATGGGTGGACGGATGGATGGATGGATAGACAGATCTGTATAAATAACTTATGGTCAGACTTCCATATCCGTGGTTCCTCTGTATCTGCAATTCTGCAACCATGGGTTCAACCAACCACAGATCATGTAGTACTGTAGTAATTACTATTAAAAAAAACCCTGCATATAAGTGGACCTGCCCAGTTCAAAACCATATTGTTCAAGGGTCAACTGTAACTTGCTAAATAAAGCCCTTTAACCAACTATATTAAAAATACCACCATTGGTCTGCGTATGGAACGCCATCCAAACCTGCTTTGTCCTTACTGGTTCCACATCCAGAGGGTCCTCTGCTATTATGCTCAGTTCTCTCCCCTTGTGCATCTTTTCAACAAGAGCAACTTTTTTTTTTTAAACCTCCACAATGTAGGTATATCCAATTTTGTTTCTAGCTCCAGGATTTTCCCTCTCCCTATTATGGATCTGTAGTTAAAGCACAGCATAAATAATAAAGCTTCAATTGTTGAAACTCATGAATTTTTCTGTGTATGCAAAATAATCTGAGAACTGTTTTGTTTTTGAAATTGGCTTCCAGAGTTCATACCATAATTTTGATCTTATATGCCTTAAGACAATATAGAACAATCATATAAGGTCTTAACATGCTATTGCAGAGACTGCGCTCAACCTAGGTCCACAGAATGCTCTGATGTCATCATTGAGGTCACAGAATCCTGCTGTGCGCCTGGCAACCTTGTAAACATAACAGCCCTGGTGAGCACTAGGCAGTACTGCTGGTTCACTAAGTGGTACAAGTTTTTCAGCCATTTAGGAGACTTGACTATTTTTATTTGTATTGAATCATTTCAACGGATTGCCCAAGAGCCAACAAGGGCCAACCTGTAGGGAAGAGGAGGAGTTGGACATCTCTTGAGGCATCTTCTAAGGGAGACTTCTAGTTGGTACCATGAAACGGCGACAAAAGAGGAAACATCTGGAAAATGAAGAGTCCCAGGAAACTGCCGAGAACGGAGGAGGTATGTGGGGGGCAACATGCTGGGGCACATGGGTTTCTGCCAAACTAAACCTTCTCTAGGATGGGGGGGACTGAGAACGTGTCACCTGTGAAGCAGGGAGCGAGAGACCTTGTCTCACTGACGCTGCCGTATCCATCCGGAGGGTCCCTGTGGTGTGAGACGGCACAGAACGGCCAGATGCCCCCTGGGAGATGGGAGGTCAGCTCCGCTGGTCTGAGGACTCTCCCCTGGGGCAGCCGGGCCTGGAGCTTTGTCGGACTCATAGCAGGCTGCATCCTGCTTGCACAGACCTAGAGGTGCAGCTTTTCTCAGTCCCCGATTTCTCTCTTATTCTCTTGGATCTTTCCCTGGGGTCATGAGGTGGGGGATGTGAAGGATGCAAGGATGCTGAGAGAGACCCATGAGTTGCTTGGCCTCTTTTACCAAAGTGGAAAGAGAAGCCCCATGAGTTGAAGGCCCTGTTGAAAACTATCTTGACAAGTGGAATGCACTTTGAAAGAAGATTGTTTGTCTAGGGATGGTGTCATATTGAAAGCAAGGAGGTTTTATTCCTTCAACAGGAAGAATTTCCCAAAGGAGATCAAGGGAAGGGAAGGGTTTTCCAGAGACTGAGACCGCGTGAGCAGGGGTGAGAAATGGCCTCAGGGTCCTGCGGGGAGCTCTGAGAGCCACGGGCCACGGGGTGCCTGCGTGCATTAAATGTAGGCGAGTAGCTTGCCCTGGGAGAGGGGTGGTCACCCCAGAGCTCCAGCTAGAGGCCTCTGCCCCAGATTAGAGCCCAGTAGCTCCTAGCGGGCCCAGGGCCCTGGAAACTGTAGGATGGGCCCTGGGAATGGAGCTCTAGACAGCAGGCAGATTTCCAGGCAGTGGCTGGGACAGGCTGGGGAAGGCAATGACTGCCCCTGACCATTCAGAATATTTTGCTCTATGTTCCTGTGTGTGACTCTGTGTGTGTGTGTGTGTGTGTGTGTGTGTGTGTGTGTGTGTGGTAGTGCAGAGAAGAGCGAGATGAATGGGTTTAGAGTGCTTACCAGATATAAAGTCTGCGTGGTAAAGTTCTTGTCACCCTGCCTGGACCTGGCTGACACTCGGTGTACGTAAGAGTGTGTACAGAATTCTTGTTAGGGGTGTTTCATGAGACAGTAACTCATACACCCATGTACACTCTGATACAGCAAAAATATCACACACCCCACATATAACTTCCTTAGTAAACCACACACAGCACATGGAGGTATATACATGCATCCCTTCTGTACTACGTTCTCATACAACCCACCTGTATCACAATCGTCTCCTCCAACACCAAACGCTGGAGATGAGATATGTTTATAGACACACAAACTATATATATAGGACACACACACACACACACTATATATATATGTATCTCCTCAACTCTTGCACAAACACAGCTAACTTCAGCCATCTCTAAATACCTCTATAAGAACCAGTCACGTGTCATACACACCACACTTATAACACATTCTTGAGTAATGCCAGACCCGCTTTGTACAAACCACAGTAAACCACAGTCTCACTAACCCAGGTCAGGATTGCCAGAGAAAATATGGGCTATCCAGTTCAATTTGAATTCCAGATAAACAACAAGTAATTTTTCAGTATCAGTATGTCCCACATATTGTATGGGCCATACTTACACTAAAACTAAGTCAGGCCAAACACTGCATGGGAATACTTACACTAAAAAAGTATTCTGGGTTTATCTGAAACTGAAATTTAACTGGGTGCCTTGTATTCTTGTTCGCTAAGTCTGGCAACCCTTATATACTTACCACCAGCTGATGTATTATATATTTATTGTAGTTTTGTTTAGTGTGTGTCTTCCCCTACTAGAATGTGCAGCGTTACCAAAGACTACAACAATGGAAGAGTGCCGGATACACAGGAGTAGCTGCTTACTGAATCTTGGTGACTGAATGAATGAACACGCACCATAAATACAAGCCACACCATGTAATGAGGAAAAGTTACATGTCCCAGAATTCCTGACTTGTGAACAGAAACCATGCACACAAAGGCCACAGACACAGATAGACACATCTGCACTGTGCTCCCCATGCCAACCCCACACTTACCACAGACTTAACTGATACACATCACTCACTCTTCCCACACACTCACAGTCACCACCGAGGCCTACATTACCAACTAGACAGTGAGAGAATAAGTATGGATTGGAATTAAATCCTGGAGTATCCACTGGGAACCACACTCTCAACTGTGTGTATTCACTGCACCTGACACGTGTCACACAGTAAATATTTGTGGACAGAGGACTGATGAACCCACCCTGAGCCTTTCATTCCTCCCTCAGGAATCTCGAAGTCACAAGAGGATCCCCCTCGGCTTGGATCCACTGTGGTGGCCCAAGGCTGCAGCCCAGGGCCAGGGGAGGTCTCCTCTGCCTCTAAATACTTCTTCTGTACTTCTACTCGGCGCAAGCTCAGCTACGCTGGTAAGGGCGCAGGGCTCCTCAGGTGAGGGGGTGCTTGGCTGTGAGGCAGGAGGCACACAGATCCCAGGGAGGCTGAGAGGAAACCCAGGGTCATCAGAGGTGATGAGGGCTCTGTGGAGGAGCCTGGGCAGGATGGCTGAGCTGTTCCGAGGGCGTGGATGCCAGCTGAGTCTGGGTGTGTGTGTGTGAATACTGCTACTACCATGGTGGGGAAGTCAAGGAGCAGGGGCCGGAAAGGTCTGGGCTTGAGGTGGAGGGAAGAGGGACCAGATTAAGCATCTTCAGAGGAAAATGTAGGCTTTGTCTTTGCCTTTGCTTCCAGAGAAGGACAGAGTTCTGCATCATACACCTCCAGCCTGAGAGCAGGACCATCCAGCTCAGGTGCACACAGCTCACACATACACGCGCCCTCCAGGCACAGCCCTTCTCAGTGCACATCAACCCCAAGCACGTGCTCCACAGTACTCTCCTCCTGCACCACAGCCCCATTCCACAAGGAATGCACCACCGATATTCCCAAACTCACACTCCTCGTCGTACACGCATCCAGCCGCATCCCTCACATACCACAGCCCTCACCACCATACTCCACACCCCTGTATACAGACACCGCTCCAGTATCCCCCCCACGCACATGAAAAGCCCACAGATGACACCAGATACACCACTCCGTCCTACGGCCAACAGACACCAAGCTCACGACATAGCTATGTCGTGCCAATGTCCCTCTCTCGTCTACCACACCTGCTCCCTCAGCTTCCGGCATGGCCCATGCATGTTATTATGATTTTAATTTCCTTTTTCAGGAATCCGGAGATTTCATCGAGACACTGCCCAGCCTAGAGCACCCCTAGCCCAGGATCAGGGAGAAGGAGAGACCGCTCCCCCATCACACTGTGTCTCCTCCTCACCCTCTTCACCCTCTAAGAACTATCTGCACCCAGACAAAGAGGAAAGGGGCATGAAAATATACTACATGCAGGTACAAGTGAACAAGGGTGTCGCTGTCTCCTGGAAGACAAAGAAACCCTTGGAGTTGCCTGAAAAGCAGCTGAGGATAGAAGAAGTGACCCTTCCTGAGGATGTGTGCGCAGTAGCCACTGAGCCCTCTTCTGATGTGTCCACCGAAAGCCTCCTGTCTGACAGTGAGCCCACTGGGGAGGAGAAAGAGTATGAGGAAAGGGCAGAGCCAGGCAGCCCATCAGGGCCACCTGCCGTCGAGGAGAGACCCAGCGCCAAGACAGCGGACTGGATGGTGACCATGGAGACCGGCTTCAGGTGCATGGCCTGCTGCCGGGTCTTCCCCGCCTTGGAGATCCTCCAGCAGCACGTGAAGTTCGGCATCCTGGAGGGCTTCAGCTGCCGTGTCTCTCATCTCACCATGGTCCAGCTGATGGGCAATGTGGAACCCAAGAGCACCCCTGAGGAGGAGGACGAGGAGGAGGAGGAGGAGAACGAGGAGGAGGAGGACGACGAGGAGGAGGAGGAGGAGGAGGAAGAGAAGCAAGAAGAAAAGGAGAATGAGGGAGCGCAGCCCACGGGGGAAGGCCCCAGCCCGAAGAGACCCCGCAGGCAGGGTCTTTTCTCTCCTTTGAGTTCCAAACAGCAACTGAGATTCATGGGACCGAAGATCCTGGAAGACGGTGTGGCCGTCCCTTGGAAGAGGTAAGGCTTGAGGCTGGCAGTCTTCTGAGCCTATGTCACGAGGGCCCAGAGGAGTCTAAGGGAAGGGGCCGCACACATGTGCTGGTTGACCTAATGGCTCTGCAGTTGCATCAAATGGGACACACCCAGCACTACCAAAGGCATTGAGCTCTGTTGACGTAAACAAGAAGGTGGAGCCTTTTCCTAGGAGTTTTCTCAGGGTCTGCACGACGGACCTCAACTCTTAGAGGACGTACTGCCAGCAGCGCCTTCTCGGCAGAGAGAGCCAGGAGTGGTCTCCAGAGAGGACAGGGGCCCTGGCAGGACCAGACCGTTGAGGTCTGAGAGCCTTGGGCCTGAGCCGAGATCTCACCCGGACCACTGGACCTAGCCTTCTGTGACAAAGGGGAATATGAAAGAGAGTCACGTGGAAATGAGGTCCCCCGAGATATGGAAATGTTCCAGAACCTTCGTTGCGTGGTAGTTGATCTGGAGCCAAGCTCACTGTGGTGTGTGTGGCTCTGAGCATTAAGGCAACGCTGGAGGGTAACCCTGACCAGCAGAGCTTGGAGTGCTGCTTGTCTCTTCCTGTTCTACCTCATTTGTTTTATCCCTTCCAGGGAGAAGAAAGGACCCTCGGGAGAGTAGCAGACAGAAGGCCGTGGTCTGAAGGAGGATGAAGGGACCGGCACTCAGTCTAACATCATATGACGATAGAAGCGTCCTATGCAATAAAGGGCATTTTCCAAACCTTTCCTGGAGCTTTTATTTAATTACATTTTTCTATCTATGCATCTATCTGTCATCTACATCTGTATCTTTCAAGGTTTGTGAACAAGCTTTCACATAAGCACTAGAGACGTCCACCAGCATTTTCCAGAAGAGGCCTGCAAATTGCTGGGGACTCCTCACAAATAGGGAATGGCCACAACCCCTGCCACACAGACTATGCGCGTGGCCCTCCTGACGTACTCCCACTCTCTCTCTGAATTTCCCAACATCTGAGATGAGGGTGCTGGCTGGAGGCAATGATCACGTGCAGGCTGAATCTTCTCCAGATTCTGATTCTCTTCCTGGGCATATCGTCCGCAAGCACAGTCTCCATGTCCCTGGCTACACTGATCTCTCTCCTTCAGTCCTTCCCTCCCTCCCTCTCCTGCCTCCCAGTGCAGAGAATACTTTTTTGCATTTGAGACGACATTTAGTTTTTGTTCACAGAATTCTCACCTGTTCTACTGTGGCCTCCGTTGTGAACATTCCAAAGCTGAGAATTTTCTTTTTTTCTCCCTCATTTCTGCTGAGTCTTTACCTTCCTAATGCAGTGAACTCAGAGTGCCTAGCTGACTGGATGGGGACAAAAATCCAGGGAGCAAAGAGAAATAATAAAAGAATATATCAGTTAATTTTTCATAGTGTTATCCAACTACATATTTTTAAAATTTTGGAATACTATTAGGAATCTTCTCTTTATAAAAAACTGAATTATTGGGCTTCCCTGGTGGAGCAGTGGTTAAGAATATGCCTGCGAATGCAGGGGACATGGGTTCGAGCCCTGGTCTGGGAAGATCCCACGTGCCACGGAGTAACTCAGCCCGCGCGCCACAACTACTGAGCCTGCGCTCTAGAGCCCGTGTGCCACATCTACCGAGCCCACGTGCCACAACTACGGAAGCCTGCGTGCCTGGAGCCCATGCTCCGCAACAAGAGAAGCCACTGCAATGAGAAGCCCGTGCACCACAGCCAAGAGTAGCCCCCGCTCACTGCAACTAGAGAACGCCCGCTAGCAGCAACAAAGACCCAATGCAGCCCAAAATAACTTAATTAATTTTAAAAAATTGAATTAGTTTCAAGGGTACAATGTATAAAAGTACAATAAAAGCCCCCCTTCAGAACCCCCCAACCCCACTCTCAAGATGGAATAGATATGCTGTGATACAATTTATAGTCGTAGCACTACTACTCCTCCCACCACATCCCAAATCCTCTGAGCCAGGTGCAGCAGCTCCCTTTCACAATGCTAGCACCCGCCACAAGACAGATGATAATCCCTTTGGACATTTCAAGGAGCGGCACCAAGGCAACAGTACCTGGGAAATGCCACTGACAGCTCAGAATATCCATGGCATTTCTAGAGCCTCGGCACTGCTCTCGCTCTGGGAATGAAGGTCCAAAAAGCACATCGGAGAATGTCCATAGTTGTAAACAAGCTCCACCTTTGAAACACAATCTACATAGAACCACATATACAAGCCTGCACGATGGAGGAAGCCAAGGTCTCCTCCATGATTTCCCTTCTGACCACCTTAGTGTCTCCTCAACCATAAAAGGTGAACTTGAAACTCAGGACCTTGCCTTGTCCCCAGAAACATCCAAGCTTGGATCAGTCTTTCTAAGACCAGATCCTTGCTCTCTGAACTATTAGAGACTTGTCACATACACAGAAGTAGAACAGGATTGTTTCTATCTACCTGGGGACCAGGAGTCTTTCACATTGCTCCTGTTAAAACTCTCACAACAGCAAAACTTTACCTACAAAGGGTTCAAGCTATGACACTCCCAATTTCCACAAACCTCCTCAGCTCTTGTGAGTCACATGCAGCCAATTCCAGGAATTGGAAACATGGTTGTGAGGATGAAACTGACTTTGGGGCTCCCCTTGGATATGGTCTTCCAGACTTACCAAAAGGCCATTAAGAGGAAGGTTTACCCCACCTCAGGGAAACCCGAGGCAGTACTTGCAGTCAAGGGCTGGCCATGGCTTCTGAGCTACATCCAAAAAGAATTTCATACTGTACCTGGATCTGCTGAAGCCATTTCTGACTGTCCGAGAGCCAGCATGTACCGCTCCTCAACTGCCTCCATTGTGGATCATCAGTAGGGCTGTCAGATTTAGTAAATATAAGTACAGGATGCCCAGTTCAACTTGAACTTCACATGAATAATAAGTCATTATTTTTAGTATAAGTAGATCCTATGAACTATTTGGGGCATACTTATCTTAAAAATGTACTTGTTGTTTCTCTGACATTCAGAGTTAACTAAACAGCCTATATTTTATCTGTCAACCCTACCCTTCAGAAATGATGGAGGCTCATAGAGATCCAGGAGACGGCTCAGCGCCTCCTCAGCTTTTATTTCTACGTCCTGGACAGCGAGCACGAACCTTCCAGTCCCAGTCATTGGCTAGAATGGAGGATATTCTCTGTTTTAGAGCTTTTTCTACTTGTCATTGTTATTATCTTCCTTATTTTAAAGAGATGTTTATTTTTTCCCAAACTTCATAGCTCATCCAAAAGTATTTCAAAGTTCATTAGACAAGGGAAAAACAACATGGGTCTGAAAAGTGAAGGAAACCGCCTGGTGTTTAGTAAAGAAGTAGTAGGGAGACTGAAAAAGCCAAACTTAATAAGCAAATCTCTCCAAGGGTATTTTCAGAGCTTGATACCCTCCCACACCCTGAAAATATTATTACATCAAAAACGTAGAACTGCTAACCAAATGTAAGGCTCCCATATGATTCTATCAAAGTGAGGATGCTTCTTTACGAAGCAGTGAGCACACTTGCTGCCCCAGGGACCTTGGCAGTTGCAACGTAGGGCTCTTCCCTCTGGGATGGAAACAGCAAGTTTTCCTGTGGTCTACACGCTGGCCCCAAAAATACTACACTCCCAATACTTGTCAACTTTAAGTATTTTTCTACATATCTCCATTTTTCTGTTACTATTTGGACTACATCCTAGACTTGACACTACATAAATTGCATTCAAGAAGCTATTTTTAAAAGTTGGTAGGAAACCTTAAATCTATAGCTTGCAGTCCCTGGTTTACTTTCATCCAGGTGCATAAGTGTTTTCAAAAGTAGTCAGGTTAGTTACCCCATATCACAGCCCCACGCTTGTGTCACAGATATAAAAATGGAACATGATATTTAAGGTTTTAGTTGCCAAATCATCAAGCCTCCCAGACAGAGGCAATAGGGCAAAATGATTACAGAGGCATGGATTTTGATTTGCTCCAGTGTCTTGGGCAAGTCACTTGGCCTCTGTATTTATTTGTACTTATCTGCACTTATCTGTCACTTGGGGGTCATAATTGTACCTGGTCCATGGGTACGTTGTACAAATGATCTGTAAAGTAGTTACAAGAAACCGACACAGAGTAAGCACTCCACAGACATTGGCTATTAGCTATTGGAAATATTTCTCCATGAAACAGATGACTTTATCAGTGGATGACTCGGTGGGAGACAGTGAATCACAGAATCACAGCATGTTGAAAGTGACCTAGTTCACACTCTTATGTGAAAAAAAGAAAAGTGTGCCTGGGTAGAAAATGTCTGAAAGTTTACCTAACAAATAGTTTATCATGTTAACTTGGAGAATTAGAATAAAACAGGAAAGCAGGAAAGAAAAACTTGAGTGTAATTCAATTTCTCTATCATTTGTGTTTCTACACTGAGACTCTGAATACACTGGAAGCGCAATGTTTTTTAATGTGGCGGGATAAAGGTTTTCACGTTTTCCTGATCCATCCGTATTATTATCTCAGAATTGCTGGCAGTTCTTGCCATCTTTGGATCTACACCCATCTGAGTCAGGGGGCCATTCTGGACGGAGGAGATAATAGAGCAGAAGTGAAGTGAGAGGAAAGGAGAGACAAGATTTTCTCTTTTCTCTTCCAAGAGGAAAGGTCTTTGGAATGGGAACAACTCACAACCAAACTTTGGGGAAAGGATGTGATGGAAAATGAGACAAACATCCTACCCCTGTGATGAGAAGGATTCCCTGGGCTGGATGGAGGGAGGTCACAGGTGGCTGGACAAGGAAACCAACTAGGGAGAAACACACACAAGTGTAGAGCAAACACCCTGAGGCCACTCAGCCTGACTCCATGCAAACATGTGTCCAGCAGCCAGCCCTTCACCTGTGGCTCCCCAGCAAGACAGGTACCTCGGGGGTGCCAACTCATTCTGAGTCCATTATGCCTGGCCATTCATAAACCGCTGTCTAACGTGTGAGGAATAAACTCTCAATGTTTATGAGGAAATTGGGGAAGGAGATTGAAAGGTTACTTAAACGGAAAAAAAAGAAGTTCAGCAAGGCAGGATGGTAGAGAGACAAGAAAAAGACCTTAAAAGATAGAAAGGATTTGCCAAAGAAGAGAAAGAAAAAGAAATGATTCCGAATGGCTTAACCTGCAGCTAGGAAGTTAAGGAAGATTATTGATGGGTGAAGACTATGGAATAAAGTGAATAAAAGTTTTCAGAAGTTGCTGAGAATATGGTAAGAAGCATGATTATCCAATTATGAATTGGCTGCAATGGCATTCTAGGGGGACACTAGGAAGGGGAAGCAAATGTTCCTGAGATGACAGTGGCAGGTGGAAAGTTGTTTCAGGGGAAGAGCAGTCTTGCAGAGGGTGTATGAGAGGAGGGCAAGTGTGAGCAAGCAAGGAAATACTAAGTGTATACGGTTCCTTCACTGAGTGCACCCAGCCCCGTGGTCAGCCTTGAGAACAAGCAGGACTTCAGGTACTGGAGCTACATTTCAGTCATCAAGACTTGAGAAGACACCCTTAACTCAGGTCTTCTCTTCAAACTCCATCTTTCCTTCTTGACCTTCATTTGGCCTCTTCCCTTACCCTCAAGCTGTGGACTGAGGCCACAGAGCAAGATGGGTCACTAGTGTCCTCCATCCCCTGGCGACTGTGGTTCACATCAGTGGAGTACCAAAGGCAATAGCCAAGTAACAGACACAAGAGTGTATGAAGAAGAAGAGATTCTGATAAGGCTTTCTGTGACAGTGTGGGCCAAGTCGGCTCTATATGGCTGGTATCACCTGAATTATGAGCAGCCTTAGGGGAGAAGTTCTCAGAAGGCAGAGCCTGGCTCTCTAGAGGCTCTGCGTGCTCACAGCCCACTCCAAGACCTCAGTTACACCTTCGGCCCCCAATATCTCTCCCTCTGCCTGCTCAGAGTTTTTGAAGGCTTCTTTCCTCCACATTTCTCTTGAGCGGTGGAGGAGGAAGATGAGCTTCAGGCCAGCTCAGACTCCCCTGGGATCCCAGCAGGATGCCTATCATTAACCTCCCACCTTCTAGGAAGCTCCTAAGATCTTCACATTTGGGGCAGTTTTCATTTCAGCTGTGCTTCAAATTGCTGGCTGGAGACGGCCTGTTGGAAGGTGGCTGAAAGCAAGTAGCAATCCTTCGGGCAGCCTGGCCCTTCTCGACTGTCAGACATCTTCAGGGATATTCTAGGAAATGTTGTTTGTTCTAGAGAAGGGAGGGAAACAATCCAATTGTCCAATAATGCTTGAATGGAAAATAAATGATGCTATATGCATGTGATGAAATAATATCAAGCAGTCAAAAATCAAAGACCTAGATCTATATGGATTCACGTGGATAAATCTTGAAAACATAATATTGATTGAAAGAAAATAAGATCAAGAATGTTAGATTGTGATAACAGGTATGTAAGTATTTAAATATTTAAATCAATTCAACATATTGCTTCTATATATATATAGATGCAAGAAAATAAACTTTATCCAAAGAACACATTATTTACATTTCCTATGCTCATTTATCTAGGAGACCCAAAAGAACCCACAGATAAACTAGCAGGAACTAATAAGACGGTTCAACAAGGCACACACATACAAGATCAATAAATTTTAAAAGTCAATCAGGCTCCTCTACACTGGCGATAACAAATTAGAAAGTGTAAAAGAAAATAAGAAAAAAAGAAGATCTAAAAATTGTCACAAGAGCCATATAAATTATTTAGAGCTAAGCATACGTAGAAGGCAATATAACTAACAAACTGAGTACGAACAGTTAAACTCCACCCAACCCAAGGTTAGGAAAAGACTGTTGTTACTTTATGAGAACAGACCCTCTTCTTAAGTGGCAGATCAGTAAGTGAGAGTGAATCAAAGAAACACAGCATTTGAAAAGTCAGCTAGTCCAAGCCTCTTGATGGCACATACAGAAGCTGAAGCCCAGATAGGTTGAGTTACTTGGTAAAGGGCCCAACGTCCTGACTCAAGGACTAGCATTTTTCACTCATTCGTAAGACACAATCAAATGCAGTACCTTGGAAAGAGATGGGAAAAAAATGAAGAAATCAATTATATAGTTCCTCATCTTTAAGTACAGAAATAGCTGTGACAAAATTACACGTATTGAGGGAAAATTGAAGTGCAGAGTTTAAAATGTCAATAATCCACAGGGAAACTGGAGACCACTGAAAATATTCATATTAAATCTCTCTAGAAAAGACATGAAAAGATCTCCACTCAAAATGTGAATTTTATAATAGACATGGTATGATACAATTTATAATAGATATGGTATGAACCTTTCCCTTTCACGGGAAAGGTTCAGCTGGGAGAAAGGAAATGTTCTTGAAAATGGGGCCTGTGCTATTGCAGACACTGTGCTCCACCTAGGTCCACGGAATGCTCTGATGTCATCACTGAGGTCACAGAATTCCACTGTGCGCCTGGCAACCTTGCAAACATAACAGCCCTGGTGAGCACTAGGCAGTACTGCTGGTTCACTAAGTGGTACAAGTTTTTCAGCCATTTAGGAGACTTGACTATTTTTATTTGTATTGAATCATTTCAACGGATTGCCCAAGAGCCAACAAGGGCCAACCTGTAGGGAAGAGGAGGAGTTGGACATCTCTTGAGGCATCTTCTAAGGGAGACTTCTAGTTGGTACCATGAAACGGCGACAAAAGAGGAAACATCCGGAAAATGAAGAGTCTCCGTTCTCGGCAGTTTCCTGGGACTCTTCATTTTCCAGATGTTTCCTCTTTTGTCGCCGTTTCATGGTACCAACTAGAAGTCTCCCTTAGAAGATGCCTCAAGAGATGTCCAACTCCTCCTCTTCCCTACAGGTTGGCCCTTGTTGGCTCTTGGGCAATCCGTTGAAATGATTCAATACAAATAAAAATAGTCAAGTCTCCTAAATGGCTGAAAAACTTGTACCACTTAGTGAACCAGCAGTACTGCCTAGTGCTCACCAGGGCTGTTATGTTTGCAAGGTTGCCAGGCGCACAGTGGAATTCTGTGACCTCAGTGATGACATCAGAGCATTCCGTGGACCTAGGTGGAGCACAGTGTCTGCAATAGCACAGGCCCCATTTTCAAGAACATTTCCTTTTTCCCAGCTGAACCTTTCCCGTGAAAGGGAAAGGTTCATACCATATCTATTATAAATTGTATCATACCATGTCTATTATAAAATTCACATTTTGAGTGGAGATCTTTTCATGTCTTTTCTAGAGAGATTTAATATGAATATTTTCAGTGGTCTCCAGTTTCCCTGTGGATTATTGACATTTTAAACTCTGCACTTCAATTTTCCCTCAATACGTGTAATTTTGTCACAGCTATTTCTGTACTTAAAGATGAGGAACTATATAATTGATTTCTTCATTTTTTCCCATCTCTTTCCAAGGTACTGCATTTGATTGTGTCTTACGAATGAGTGAAAAATGCTAGTCCTTGAGTCAGGACGTTGGGCCCTTTACCAAGTAACTCAACCTATCTGGGCTTCAGCTTCTGTATGTGCCATCAAGAGGCTTGGACTAGCTGACTTTTCAAATGCTGTGTTTCTTTGATTCACTCTCACTTACTGATCTGCCACTTAAGAAGAGGGTCTGTTCTCATAAAGTAACAACAGTCTTTTCCTAACCTTGGGTTGGGTGGAGTTTAACTGTTCGTACTCAGTTTGTTAGTTATATTGCCTTCTACGTATGCTTAGCTCTAAATAATTTATATGGCTCTTGTGACAATTTTTAGATCTTCTTTTTTTCTTATTTTCTTTTACAGTTTCTAATTTGTTATCGCCAGTGTAGAGGAGCCTGATTGACTTTTAAAATTTATTGATCTTGTATGTGTGTGACTTGTTGAACCGTCTTATTAGTTCCTGCTAGTTTATCTGTGGGTTCTTTTGGGTCTCCTAGATAAATGAGCATAGGAAATGTAAATAATGTGTTCTTTGGATAAAGTTTATTTTCTTGCATCTATATATATAGAAGCAATATGTTGAATTGATTTAAATATTTAAATACTTACATACCTGTTATCACAATCTAACATTCTTGATCTTATTTTCTTTCAATCAATATTATGTTTTCAAGATTTATCCACGTGAATCCATATAGATCTAGGTCTTTGATTTTTGACTGCTTGATATTTCATCACATGCATATAGCATCATTTATTTTCCATTCAAGCATTATTGGACAATTGGATTGTTTCCCTCCCTTCTCTAGAACAAACAACATTTCCTAGAATATCCCTGAAGATGTCTGACAGTCGAGAAGGGCCAGGCTGCCCGAAGGATTGCTACTTGCTTTTAGCCACCTTCCAACAGGCCGTCTCCAGCCAGCAATTTGAAGCACAGCTGAAATGAAAACTGCCCCAAATGTGAAGATCTTAGGAGCTTCCTAGAAGGCGGGAGGTTAATGATAGGCATCCTGCTGGGATCCCAGGGGAGTCTGAGCTGGCCTGAAGCTCATCTTCCTCCTCCACCTCTCAAGAGAAATGTGGAGGAAAGAAGCCTTCAAAAACTCTGAGCAGGCAGAGGGAGAGATATTGGGGGCCGAAGGTGTAACTGAGGTCTTGGAGTGGGCTGAGAACACGCAGAGCCTCTAGAGAGCCAGGCTCTGCCTTCTGAGAACTTCTCCCCTAAGGCTGCTCATAATTCAGGTGATACCAGCCATATAGAGCCGACTTGGCCCACACTGTCACAGAAAGCCTTATCAGAATCTCTTCTTCTTCATACACTCTTGTGTCTGTTACTTGGTTATTGCCTTTGGTACTCCACTGATGTGAACCACAGTCGCCAGGGGATGGAGGACACTAGTGACCCATCTTGCTCTGTGGCCTCAGTCCACAGCTTGAGGGTAAGGGAAGAGGCCAAATGAAGGTCAAGAAGGAAAGATGGAATTTGAAGAGAAGACCTGAGTTAAGGGTGTCTTCTCAAGTCTTGATGACTGAAATGTAGCTCCAGTACCTGAAGTCCTGCTTGTTCTCAAGGCTGACCACGGGGCTGGGTGCACTCAGTGAAGGAACCGTATACACTTAGTATTTCCTTGCTTGCTCACACTTGCCCTCCTCTCATACACCCTCTGCAAGACTGCTCTTCCCCTGAAACAACTTTCCACCTGCCACTGTCATCTCAGGAACATTTGCTTCCCCTTCCTAGTGTCCCCCTAGAATGCCATTGCAGCCAATTCATAATTGGATAATCATGCTTCTTACCATAGTCTCAGCAACTTCTGAAAACTTTTATTCACTTTATTCCATAGTCTTCACCCATCAATAATCTTCCTTAACTTCCTAGCTGCAGGTTAAGCCATTCGGAATCATTTCTTTTTCTTTCTCTTCTTTGGCAAATCCTTTCTATCTTTTAAGGTCTTTTTCTTGTCTCTCTACCATCCTGCCTTCCTGAACTTCTTTTTTTTTCCGTTTAAGTAACCTTTCAATCTCCTTCCCCAATTTCCTCATAAACATTGAGAGTTTATTCCTCACACGTTAGACAGCGGTTTATGAATGGCCAGGCATAATGGACTCAGAATGAGTTGGCACCCCCGAGGTACCTGTCTTGCTGGGGAGCCACAGGTGAAGGGCTGGCTGCTGGACACATGTTTGCATGGAGTCCGGCTGAGTGGCCTCAGGGTGTTTGCTCTGCACTTGTGTGTGTTTCTCCCTAGTTGGTTTCCTTGTCCAGCCACCTGTGACCTCCCTCCATCCAGCCCAGGGAATCCTTCTCATCACAGGGGTAGGATGTTTGTCTCATTTTCCATCACATCCTTTCCCCAAAGTTTGGTTGTGAGTTGTTCCCATTCCAAAGACCTTTCCTCTTGGAAGAGAAAAGAGAAAATCTTGTCTCTCCTTTCCTCTCACTTCACTTCTGCTCTATTATCTCCTCCGTCCAGAATGGCCCCCTGACTCAGATGGGTGTAGATCCAAAGATGGCAAGAACTGCCAGCAATTCTGAGATAATAATACGGATGGATCAGGAAAACGTGAAAACCTTTATCCCGCCACATTAAAAAACATTGCGCTTCCAGTGTATTCAGAGTCTCAGTGTAGAAACACAAATGATAGAGAAATTGAATTACACTCAAGTTTTTCTTTTCTGCTTTCCTGTTTTATTCTAATTCTCCAAGTTAACATGATAAACTATTTGGTAGGTAAACTTTCAGACATTTTCTACCCAGGCACACTTTTCTTTTTTTCACATAACAGTGTGAACTAGGTCACTTTCAAAATGCTGTGATTCTGTGATTCACTGTCTCCCACCGAGTCATCCACTGATAAAGTCATCTGTTTCATGGAGAAATATTTCCAATAGCTAATAGCCAATGTCTGTGGAGTGCTTACTCTGTGTCGGTTTCTTGTAACTACTTTACAGATCATTTGTACAACGTACCCATGGACCAGGTACAGTTATGACCCCCAAGTGACAGATAAGTGCAGATAAGTACAAATAAATACAGAGGCCAAGTGACTTGCCCAAGACACTGGAGCAAATCAAAATCCATGCCTGTGTAATCATTTTGCCCTATTGCCTCTGTCTGGGAGGCTTGATGATTTGGCAACTAAAACCTTAAATATCATGTTCCATTTTTATATCTGTGACACAAGCGTGGGGCTGTGATATGGGGTAACTAACCTGACTACTTTTGAAAACACTTATGCACCTGGATGAAAGTAAACCAGGGACTGCAAGCTATAGATTTAAGGTTTCCTACCAACTTTTAAAAATAGCTTCTTGAATGCAATTTATGTAGTGTCAAGTCTAGGATGTAGTCCAAATAGTAACAGAAAAATGGAGATATGTAGAAAAATACTTAAAGTTGACAAGTATTGGGAGTGTAGTATTTTTGGGGCCAGCGTGTAGACCACAGGAAAACTTGCTGTTTCCATCCCAGAGGGAAGAGCCCTACGTTGCAACTGCCAAGGTCCCTGGGGCAGCAAGTGTGCTCACTGCTTCGAAAAGAAGCATCCTCACTTTGATAGAATCATATGGGAGCCTTACATTTGGTTAGCAGTTCTACGTTTTTGATGTAATAATATTTTCAGGGTGTGGGAGGGTATCAAGCTCTGAAAATACCCTTGGAGAGATTTGCTTATTAAGTTTGGCTTTTTCAGTCTCCCTACTACTTCTTTACTAAACACCAGGCGGTTTCCTTCACTTTTCAGACCCATGTTGTTTTTCCCTTGTCTAATGAACTTTGAAATACTTTTGGATGAGCTATGAAGTTTGGGAAAAAATAAACATCTCTTTAAAATAAGGAAGATAATAACAATGACAAGTAGAAAAAGCTCTAAAACAGAGAATATCCTCCATTCTAGCCAATGACTGGGGCTGGAAGGTTCGTGCTCGCTGTCCAGGACGTAGAAATAAAAGCTGAGGAGGCGCTGAGGCGTCTCCTGGATCTCTATGAGCCTCCATCATTTCTGAAGGGTAGGGTTGACAGATAAAATATAGGCTGTTTAGTTAAATCTGAATGTCAGAGAAACAACAAGTACATTTTTAAGATTAGTATGCCCCAAGGAGTTCATAGGATCTACTTATACTAAAAATAATGACTTATTATTCATGTGAAGTTCAGGTTTAACTGGGTATCCTGTACTTATATTTACTAAATCTGACAGCCCTACTGATGATCCACAATGGAGGCAGTTGAGAAGCGGTACATGCTGGCTCTCGGACAGTCAGAAATGGCTTCAGCAGATCCAGGTACAGTATGAAATTCTTTTTGGATGTAGCTCAGAAGCCATGGCCAGCCCTATGACTGCAAGTACTGCCTCGGGTTTCCCTGAGGTGGGGTAAACCTTCCTCTTAATGGCCTTTTGGTAAGTCTGGAAGACCATATCCAAGGGGAGCCCCAAAGTCAGTTTCATCCTCACAACCATGTTTCCAATTCCTGGAATTGGCTGCATGTGACTCACAAGAGCTGAGGAGGTTTGTGGAAATTGGGAGTGTCATAGCTTGAACCCTTTGTAGGTAAAGTTTTGCTGTTGTGAGAGTTTTAACAGGAGCAATGTGAAAGACTCCAGGTCCCCAGGTAGATAGAAATAATCCTGTTCTACCTCTGTGTATGTGA
The DNA here is from genome assembly GCF_964165515.1 of Mesoplodon bidens. Classification (NCBI taxonomy): domain Eukaryota; kingdom Metazoa; phylum Chordata; class Mammalia; order Artiodactyla; family Ziphiidae; genus Mesoplodon; species Mesoplodon bidens. The sequence goes on from NW_027671268.1 coordinate 117,075, forward strand.
CAAGTCTCTAATAGTTCAGAGAGCAAGGATCTGGTCTTAGAAAGACTGATCCAAGCTTGGATGTTTCTGGTGACAAGGCAAGGTCCTGAGTTTCAAGTTCACCTTTTATGGTTGAGGAGACAATAAGGTGGTCAGAAGGGAAATCATGGAGGAGAACTTGGCTTCCTCCATCGTGCAGGCTTGTATATGTGGTTCTATGTAGATTGTGTTTCAAAGGTGGCTCCACCAGGGAAGCCCAATAATTCAGTTTTTTATAAAGAGAAGATTCCTAATAGTATTCCAAAATTTTAAAAATATGTAGTTGGATAACACTATGAAAAATTAACTGATATATTCTTTTATTATTTCTCTTTGCTCCCTGGATTTTTTTCCCCATCCAGTCAGCTAGGCACTCTGAGTTCACTGCATTAGGAAGGTAAAGACTCAGCAGAAATGAGGGAGAAAAAAAGAAAATTCTCAGCTTTGGAATGTTCACAACGGAGGCCACAGTAGAACAGGTGAGAATTCTGTGAACAAAAACTAAATGTCGTCTCAAATGCAAAAAAGTATTCTCTGCACTGGGAGGCAGGAGAGGGAGGGAGGGAAGGACTGAAGGAGAGAGATCAGTGTGGCCAGGGACATGGAGACTGTGCTTGAGGACGATAGGCCCAGGAAGAGAATCAGAATCTGGAGAAGATTCAGCCTGCACGTGATCATTGCCTCCAGCCAGCACCCTCATCTCAGACGTTGGGAAATTCAGAGAGAGAGTGGGAGTACGTCAGGAGGGCCACGCGCATAGTCTGTGTGGCAGGGGTTGTGGCCATTCCCTATTTGTGAGGAGTCCCCAGCAATTTGCAGGCCTCTTCTGGAAAATGCTGGTGGACGTCTCTAGTGCTTATGTGAAAGCTTGTTCACAAACCTTGAAAGATACAGATGTAGATGACAGATAGATGCATAGATAGAAAAATGTAATTAAATAAAAGCTCCAGGAAAGGTTTGGAAAATGCCCTTTATTGCATAGGACGCTTCTATCGTCATATGATGTTAGACTGAGTGCCGGTCCCTTCATCCTCCTTCAGACCACGGCCTTCTGTCTGCTACTCTCCCGAGGGTCCTTTCTTCTCCCTGGAAGGGATAAAACAAATGAGGTAGAACAGGAAGAGACAAGCAGCACTCCAAGCTCTGCTGGTCAGGGTTACCCTCCAGCGTTGCCTTAATGCTCAGAGCCACACACACCACAGTGAGCTTGGCTCCAGATCAACTACCACGCAACGAAGGTTCTGGAACATTTCCATATCTCGGGGGACCTCATTTCCACGTGACTCTCTTTCATATTCCCCTTTGTCACAGAAGGCTAGGTCCAGTGGTCCGGGTGAGATCTCGGCTCAGGCCCAAGGCTCTCAGACCTCAACGGTCTGGTCCTGCCAGGGCCCCTGTCCTCTCTGGAGACCACTCCTGGCTCTCTCTGCCGAGAAGGCGCTGCTGGCAGTACGTCCTCTAAGAGTTGAGGTCCGTCGTGCAGACCCTGAGAAAACTCCTAGGAAAAGGCTCCACCTTCTTGTTTACGTCAACAGAGCTCAATGCCTTTGGTAGTGCTGGGTGTGTCCCATTTGATGCAACTGCAGAGCCATTAGGTCAACCAGCACATGTGTGCGGCCCCTTCCCTTAGACTCCTCTGGGCCCTCGTGACATAGGCTCAGAAGACTGCCAGCCTCAAGCCTTACCTCTTCCGAGGGACGGCCACACCGTCTTCCAGGATCTTCGGTCCCATGAATCTCAGTTGCTGTTTGGAACTCAAAGGAGAGAAAAGACCCTGCCTGCGGGGTCTCTTTGGGCTGGGGCCTTCCCCCGTGGGCTGCGCTCCCTCATTCTCCTTTTCTTCTTGCTTCTCTTCCTCCTCCTCCTCCTCCTCCTCGTCGTCCTCCTCCTCCTCGTTCTCCTCCTCCTCCTCCTCGTCCTCCTCCTCAGGGGTGCTCTTGGATTCCACATTGCCCATCAGCTGGACCATGGTGAGATGAGAGACACGGCAGCTGAAGCCCTCCAGGATGCCGAACTTCACGTGCTGCTGGAGGATCTCCAAGGCGGGGAAGACCCGGCAGCAGGCCATGCACCTGAAGCCGGTCTCCATGGTCACCATCCAGTCCGCTGTCTTGGCGCTGGGTCTCTCCTCGACGGCAGGTGGCCCTGATGGGCTGCCTGGCTCAGCCCTTTCCTCATACTCTTTCTCCTCCCCAGTGGGCTCACTGTCAGACAGGAGGCTTTCGGTGGACACATCAGAAGAGGGCTCAGTGGCTACTGCGCACACATCCTCAGGAAGGGTCACTTCTTCTATCCTCAGCTGCTTTTCAGGCAACTCCAAGGGTTTCTTTGTCTTCCAGGAGACAGCGACACCCTTGTTCACTTGTACCTGCATGTAGTATATTTTCATGCCCCTTTCCTCTTTGTCTGGGTGCAGATAGTTCTTAGAGGGTGAAGAGGGTGAGGAGGAGACACAGTGTGATGGGGGAGCGGTCTCTCCTTCTCCCTGATCCTGGGCTAGGGGTGCTCTAGGCTGGGCAGTGTCTCGATGAAATCTCCGGATTCCTGAAAAAGGAAATTAAAATCATAATAACATGCATGGGCCATGCCGGAAGCTGAGGGAGCAGGTGTGGTAGACGAGAGAGGGACATTGGCACGACATAGCTATGTCGTGAGCTTGGTGTCTGTTGGCCGTAGGACGGAGTGGTGTATCTGGTGTCATCTGTGGGCTTTTCATGTGCGTGGGGGGGATACTGGAGCGGTGTCTGTATACAGGGGTGTGGAGTATGGTGGTGAGGGCTGTGGTATGTGAGGGATGCGGCTGGATGCGTGTACGACGAGGAGTGTGAGTTTGGGAATATCGGTGGTGCATTCCTTGTGGAATGGGGCTGTGGTGCAGGAGGAGAGTACTGTGGAGCACGTGCTTGGGGTTGATGTGCACTGAGAAGGGCTGTGCCTGGAGGGCGCGTGTATGTGTGAGCTGTGTGCACCTGAGCTGGATGGTCCTGCTCTCAGGCTGGAGGTGTATGATGCAGAACTCTGTCCTTCTCTGGAAGCAAAGACAAAGCCTACATTTTCCTCTGAAGATGCTTAATCTGGTCCCTCTTCCCTCCACCTCAAGCCCAGACCTTTCCGGCCCCTGCTCCTTGACTTCCCCACCATGGTAGTAGCAGTAATCACACACACGCCCCAGACTCAGCTGGCATCCACGCCCTCGGAACAGCTCAGCCATCCTGCCCAGGCTCCTCCACAGAGCCCTCATCACCTCTGATGACCCTGGGTTTCCTCTCAGCCTCCCTGGGATCTGTGTGCCTCCTGCCTCACAGCCAAGCACCCCCTCACCTGAGGAGCCCTGCGCCCTTACCAGCGTAGCTGAGCTTGCGCCGAGTAGAAGTACAGAAGAAGTATTTAGAGGCAGAGGAGACCTCCCCTGGCCCTGGGCTGCAGCCTTGGGCCACCACAGTGGATCCAAGCCGAGGGGGATCCTCTTGTGACTTCGAGATTCCTGAGGGAGGAATGAAAGGCTCAGGGTGGGTTCATCAGTCCTCTGTCCACAAATATTTACTGAGTGTGTGACACGTGTCAGGTGCAGTGAATACACACAGTTGAGAGTGTGGTTCCCAGTGGATACTCCAGGATTTAATTCCAATCCATACTTATTCTCTCACTGTCTAGTTGGTAATGTAGGCCTCGGTGGTGACTGTGAGTGTGTGGGAAGAGTGAGTGATGTGTATCAGTTAAGTCTGTGGTAAGTGTGGGGTTGGCATGGGGAGCACAGTGCAGATGTGTCTATCTGTGTGTGTGGCCTTTGTGTGCATGGTTTCTGTTCACAAGTCAGGAATTCTGGGACATGTAACTTTTCCTCATTACATGGTGTGGCTTGTATTTATGGTGCGTGTTCATTCATTCAGTCACCAAGATTCAGTAAGCAGCTACTCCTGTGTATCCGGCACTCTTCCATTGTTGTAGTCTTTGGTAACGCTGCACATTCTAGTAGGGGAAGACACACACTAAACAAAACTACAATAAATATATAATACATCAGCTGGTGGTAAGTATATAAGGGTTGCCAGACTTAGCGAACAAGAATACAAGGCACCCAGTTAAATTTCAGTTTCAGATAAACCCAGAATACTTTTTTAGTGTAAGTATTCCCATGCAGTGTTTGGCCTGACTTAGTTTTAGTGTAAGTATGGCCCATACAATATGTGGGACATACTGATACTGAAAAATTACTTGTTGTTTATCTGGAATTCAAATTGAACTGGATAGCCCATATTTTCTCTGGCAATCCTGACCTGGGTTACTGAGACTGTGGTTTACTGTGGTTTGTACAAAGCGGGTCTGGCATTACTCAAGAATGTGTTATAAGTGTGGTGTGTATGACACGTGACTGGTTCTTATAGAGGTATTTAGAGATGGCTGAAGTTAGCTGTGTTTGTGCAAGAGTTGAGGAGATACATATATATATAGTGTGTGTGTGTGTGTGTGTCCTATATATATAGTGTGTGTGTCTATATACATATCTCATCTCCAGCGTTTGGTGTTGGAGGAGACGATTGTGATACAGGTGGGTTGTATGAGAACGTAGTAGAGAAGGGATGCATGTATATACCTCCATGTGCTGTGTGTGGTTTACTAAGGAAGTTATATGTGGGGTGTGTGATATTTTTGCTGTATCAGAGTGTACATGGGTGTATGAGTTACTGTCTCATGAAACACCCCTAACAAGAATTCTGTATACACTCTTACGTACACTGAGTGTCAGCCAGGTCCAGGCAGGGTGACAAGAACTTTACCACGCAGACTTTATATCTGGTAAGCACTCTAACCCCATTCATCTCGCTCTTCTCTGCACTACCACACACACACACACACACACACACACACACACACACACACACAAGAACATAGAGCAAAATATTCTGAATGGTCAGGGGCAGTCATTGCCTTCCCCAGCCTGTCCCAGCCACTGCCTGGAAATCTGCCTGCTGTCTAGAGCTCCATTCCCAGGGCCCATCCTACAGTCTCCAGGGCCCTGGGCCTGGTAGGAGCTACTGGGCTCTAATCTGGGGCAGAGGCCTCTAGCTGGAGCTCTGGGGTGACCACCCCTCTCCCAGGGCAAGCTACTCGCCTACATTTAATGCACGCAGGCACCCCGTGGCCCGTGGCTCTCAGAGCTCCCCGCAGGACCCTGAGGCCATTTCTCACCCCTGCTCACGCGGTCTCAGTCTCTGGAAAACCCTTCCCTTCCCTTGATCTCCTTTGGGAAATTCTTCCTGTTGAAGGAATAAAACCTCCTTGCTTTCAATATGACACCATCCCTAGACAAACAATCTTCTTTCAAAGTGCATTCCACTTGTCAAGATATTTTTCAACAGGGCCTTCAACTCATGGGGCTTCTCTTTCCACTTTGGTAAAAGAGGCCAAGCAACTCATGGGTCTCTCTCAGCATCCTTGCATCCTTCACATCCCCCACCTCATGACCCCAGGGAACGATCCAAGAGAATAAGAGAGAAATCGGGGACTGAGAAAAGCTGCACCTCTAGGTCTGTGCAAGCAGGATGCAGCCTGCTATGAGTCCGACAAAGCTCCAGGCCCGGCTGCCCCAGGGGAGAGTCCTCAGACCAGCGGAGCTGACCTCCCATCTCCCAGGGGGCATCTGGCCGTTCTGTGCCGTCTCACACCACAGGGACCCTCCGGATGGATACGGCAGCGTCAGTGAGACAAGGTCTCTCGCTCCCTGCTTCACAGGTGACACGTTCTCAGTCCCCCCCATCCTAGAGAAGGTTTAGTTTGGCAGAAACCCATGTGCCCCAGCATGTTGCCCCCCACATACCTCCTCCGTTCTCGGCAGTTTCCTGGGACTCTTCATTTTCCAGATGTTTCCTCTTTTGTCGCCGTTTCATGGTACCAACTAGAAGTCTCCCTTAGAAGATGCCTCAAGAGATGTCCAACTCCTCCTCTTCCCTACAGGTTGGCCCTTGTTGGCTCTTGGGCAATCCGTTGAAATGATTCAATACAAATAAAAATAGTCAAGTCTCCTAAATGGCTGAAAAACTTGTACCACTTAGTGAACCAGCAGTACTGCCCAGTGCTCACCAGGGCTGTTATGTTTGCAAGGTTGCCAGGCGCACAGTGGAATTCTGTGACCTCAGTGATGACATCAGAGCATTCCGTGGACCTAGGTGGAGCACAGTGTCTGCAATAGCACAGGCCCCATTTTCAAGAACATTTCCTTTTTCCCAGCTGAACCTTTCCCGTGAAAGGGAAAGGTTCATACCATATCTATTATAAATTGTATCATACCATGTCTATTATAAAATTCACATTTTGAGTGGAGATCTTTTCATGTCTTTTCTAGAGAGATTTAATATGAATATTTTCAGTGGTCTCCAGTTTCCCTGTGGATTATTGACATTTTAAACTCTGCACTTCAATTTTCCCTCAATACGTGTAATTTTGTCACAGCTATTTCTGTACTTAAAGATGAGGAACTATATAATTGACTTCTTCATTTTTTTCCCATCTCTTTCCAAGGTACTGCATTTGATTGTGTCTTACGAATGAGTGAAAAATGCTAGTCCTTGAGTCAGGACGTTGGGCCCTTTACCAAGTAACTCAACCTATCTGGGCTTCAGCTTCTGTATGTGCCATCAAGAGGCTTGGACTAGCTGACTTTTCAAATGCTGTGTTTCTTTGATTCACTCTCACTTACTGATCTGCCACTTAAGAAGAGGGTCTGTTCTCATAAAGTAACAACAGTCTTTTCCTAACCTTGGGTTGGGTGGAGTTTAACTGTTCGTACTCAGTTTGTTAGTTATATTGCCTTCTACGTATGCTTAGCTCTAAATAATTTATATGGCTCTTGTGACAATTTTTAGATCTTCTTTTTTTCTTATTTTCTTTTACAGTTTCTAATTTGTTATCGCCAGTGTAGAGGAGCCTGATTGACTTTTAAAATTTATTGATCTTGTATGTGTGTGCCTTGTTGAACCATCTTATTAGTTCCTGCTAGTTTATCTGTGGGTTCTTTTGGGTCTCCTAGATAAATGAGCATAGGAAATGTAAATAATGTGTTCTTTGGATAAAGTTTATTTTCTTGCATCTATATATATATAGAAGCAATATGTTGAATTGATTTAAATATTTAAATACTTACATACCTGTTATCACAATCTAACATTCTTGATCTTATTTTCTTTCAATCAATATTATGTTTTCAAGATTTATCCACGTGAATCCATATAGATCTAGGTCTTTGATTTTTGACTGCTTGATATTATTTCATCACATGCATATAGCATCATTTATTTTCCATTCAAGCATTATTGGACAATTGGATTGTTTCCCTCCCTTCTCTAGAACAAACAACATTTCCTAGAATATCCCTGAAGATGTCTGACAGTCGAGAAGGGCCAGGCTGCCCGAAGGATTGCTACTTGCTTTCAGCCACCTTCCAACAGGCCGTCTCCAGCCAGCAATTTGAAGCACAGCTGAAATGAAAACTGCCCCAAATGTGAAGATCTTAGGAGCTTCCTAGAAGGTGGGAGGTTAATGATAGGCATCCTGCTGGGATCCCAGGGGAGTCTGAGCTGGCCTGAAGCTCATCTTCCTCCTCCACCGCTCAAGAGAAATGTGGAGGAAAGAAGCCTTCAAAAACTCTGAGCAGGCAGAGGGAGAGATATTGGGGGCCGAAGGTGTAACTGAGGTCTTGGAGTGGGCTGTGAGCACGCAGAGCCTCTAGAGAGCCAGGCTCTGCCTTCTGAGAACTTCTCCCCTAAGGCTGCTCATAATTCAGGTGATACCAGCCATATAGAGCCGACTTGGCCCACACTGTCACAGAAAGCCTTATCAGAATCTCTTCTTCTTCATACACTCTTGTGTCTGTTACTTGGCTATTGCCTTTGGTACTCCACTGATGTGAACCACAGTCGCCAGGGGATGGAGGACACTAGTGACCCATCTTGCTCTGTGGCCTCAGTCCACAGCTTGAGGGTAAGGGAAGAGGCCAAATGAAGGTCAAGAAGGAAAGATGGAGTTTGAAGAGAAGACCTGAGTTAAGGGTGTCTTCTCAAGTCTTGATGACTGAAATGTAGCTCCAGTACCTGAAGTCCTGCTTGTTCTCAAGGCTGACCACGGGGCTGGGTGCACTCAGTGAAGGAACCGTATACACTTAGTATTTCCTTGCTTGCTCACACTTGCCCTCCTCTGATACACCCTCTGCAAGACTGCTCTTCCCCTGAAACAACTTTCCACCTGCCACTGTCATCTCAGGAACATTTGCTTCCCCTTCCTAGTGTCCCCCTAGAATGCCATTGCAGCCAATTCATAATTGGATAATCATGCTTCTTACCATATTCTCAGCAACTTCTGAAAACTTTTATTCACTTTATTCCATAGTCTTCACCCATCAATAATCTTCCTTAACTTCCTAGCTGCAGGTTAAGCCATTCGGAATCATTTCTTTTTCTTTCTCTTCTTTGGCAAATCCTTTCTATCTTTTAAGGTCTTTTTCTTGTCTCTCTACCATCCTGCCTTGCTGAACTTCTTTTTTTTCCGTTTAAGTAACCTTTCAATCTCCTACCCCAATTTCCTCATAAACATTGAGAGTTTATTCCTCACACGTTAGACAGCGGTTTATGAATGGCCAGGCATAATGGACTCAGAATGAGTTGGCACCCCCGAGGTACCTGTCTTGCTGGGGAGCCACAGGTGAAGGGCTGGCTGCTGGACACATGTTTGCATGGAGTCAGGCTGAGTGGCCTCAGGGTGTTGGCTCTACACTTGTGTGTGTTTCTCCCTAGTTGGTTTCCTTGTCCAGCCACCTGTGACCTCCCTCCATCCAGCCCAGGGAATCCTTCTCATCACAGGGGTAGGATGTTTGTCTCATTTTCCATCACATCCTTTCCCCAAAGTTTGGTTGTGAGTTGTTCCCATTCCAAAGACCTTTCCTCTTGGAAGAGAAAAGAGAAAATCTTGTCTCTCCTTTCCTCTCACTTCACTTCTGCTCTATTATCTCCTCCGTCCAGAATGGCCCCCTGACTCAGATGGGTGTAGATCCAAAGATGGCAAGAACTGCCAGCAATTCTGAGATAATAATACGGATGGATCAGGAAAACGTGAAAACCTTTATCCCGCCACATTAAAAAACATTGCGCTTCCAGTGTATTCAGAGTCTCAGTGTAGAAACACAAATGATAGAGAAATTGAATTACACTCAAGTTTTTCTTTCCTGCTTTCCTGTTTTATTCTAATTCTCCAAGTTAACATGATAAACTATTTGTTAGGTAAACTTTCAGACATTTTCTACACAGGCACACTTTTCTTTTTTTCACATAAGAGTGTGAACTAGGTCACTTTCAACATGCTGTGATTCTGTGATTCACTGTCTCCCACCGAGTCATCCACTGATAAAGTCATCTGTTTCATGGAGAAATATTTCCAATAGCTAATAGCCAATGTCTGTGGAGTGCTTACTCTGTGTCGGTTTCTTGTAACTACTTTACAGATCATTTGTACAACGTACCCATGGACCAGGTACAATTATGACCCCCAAGTGACAGATAAGTGCAGATAAGTACAAATAAATACAGAGGCCAAGTGACTTGCCCAAGACACTGGAGCAAATCAAAATCCATGCCTCTGTAATCATTTTGCCCTATTGCCTCTGTCTGGGAGGCTTGATGATTTGGCAACTAAAACCTTAAATATCATGTTCCATTTTTATATCTGTGACACAAGCGTGGGGCTGTGATATGGGGTAACTAACCTGACTACTTTTGAAAACACTTATGCACCTGGATGAAAGTAAGCCAGGGACTGCAAGCTATAGATTTAAGGTTTCCTACCAACTTTTAAAAATAGCTTCTTGAATGCAATTTATGTAGTGTCAAGTCTAGGATGTAGTCCAAATAGTAACAGAAAAATGGAGATATGTAGAAAAATACTTAAAGTTGACAAGTATTGGGAGTGTAGTATTTTGGGGGCCAGCGTGTAGACCACAGGAAAACTTGCTGTTTCCATCCCAGAGGGAAGAGCCCTACGTTGCAACTGCCAAGGGCCCTGGGGCAGCAAGTGTGCTCACTGCTTCATAAAGAAGCATCCTCACTTTGATAGAATCATATGGGAGCCTTACATTTGGTTAGCAGTTCTACGTTTTTGATGTAATAATATTTTCAGGGTGTGGGAGGGTATCAAGCTCTGAAAATACCCTTGGAGAGATTTGCTTATTAAGTTTGGCTTTTTCAGTCTCCCTACTACTTCTTTACTAAACACCAGGCGGTTTCCTTCACTTTTCAGACCCATGTTGTTTTTCCCTTGTCTAATGAACTTTGAAATACTTTTGGATGAGCTATGAAGTTTGGGAAAAAATAAACATCTCTTTAAAATAAGGAAGATAATAACAATGACAAGTAGAAAAAGCTCTAAAACAGAGAATATCCTCCATTCTAGCCAATGACTGGGACTGGAAGGTTCGTGCTCGCTGTCCAGGACGTAGAAATAAAAGCTGAGGAGGCGCTGAGCCGTCTCCTGGATCTCTATGAGCCTCCATCATTTCTGAAGGGTAGGGTTGACAGATAAAATATAGGCTGTTTAGTTAACTCTGAATGTCAGAGAAACAACAAGTACATTTTTAAGATAAGTATGCCCCAAATAGTTCATAGGATCTACTTATACTAAAAATAATGACTTATTATTCATGTGAAGTTCAAGTTGAACTGGGCATCCTGTACTTATATTTACTAAATCTGACAGCCCTACTGATGATCCACAATGGAGGCAGTTGAGGAGCGGTACATGCTGGCTCTCGGACAGTCAGAAATGGCTTCAGCAGATCCAGGTACAGTATGAAATTCTTTTTGGATGTAGCTCAGAAGCCATGGCCAGCCCTTGACTGCAAGTACTGCCTCGGGTTTCCCTGAGGTGGGGTAAACCTTCCTCTTAATGGCCTTTTGGTAAGTCTGGAAGACCATATCCAAGGGGAGCCCCAAAGTCAGTTTCATCCTCACAACCATGTTTCCAATTCCTGGAATTGGCTGCATGTGACTCACAAGAGCTGAGGAGGTTTGTGGAAATTGGGAGTGTCATAGCTTGAACCCTTTGTAGGTAAAGTTTTGCTGTTGTGAGAGTTTTAACAGGAGCAATGTGAAAGACTCCTGGTCCCCAGGTAGATAGAAACAATCCTGTTCTACTTCTGTGTATGTGACAAGTCTCTAATAGTTCAGAGAGCAAGGATCTGGTCTTAGAAAGACTGATCCAAGCTTGGATGTTTCTGGGGACAAGGCAAGGTCCTGAGTTTCAAGTTCACCTTTTATGGTTGAGGAGACACTAAGGTGGTCAGAAGGGAAATCATGGAGGAGACCTTGGCTTCCTCCATCGTGCAGGCTTGTATATGTGGTTCTATGTAGATTGTGTTTCAAAGGTGGAGCTTGTTTACAACTATGGACATTCTCCGATGTGCTTTTTGGACCTTCATTCCCAGAGCGAGAGCAGTGCCGAGGCTCTAGAAATGCCATGGATATTCTGAGCTGTCAGTGGCATTTCCCAGGTACTGTTGCCTTGGCGCCGCTCCTTGAAATGTCCAAAGGGATTATCATCTGTCTTGTGGCGGGTCCTAGCATTGTGAAAGGGAGCTGCTGCACCTGGCTCAGAGGATTTCGGATGTGGTGGGAGGAGTAGTAGTGCTACGACTATAAATTGTATCACAGCATATCTATTCCATCTTGAGAGTGGGGTTGGGGGGTTCTGAAGGGGGGCTTTTATTGTACTTTTATACATTGTACCCTTGAAACTAATTCAATTTTTTAAAATTAATTAAGTTATTTTGGGCTGCATTGGGTCTTTGTTGCTGCTAGCGGGCGTTCTCTAGTTGCAGTGAGCGGGGGCTACTCTTGGCTGTGGTGCACGGGCTTCTCATTGCAGTGGCTTCTCTTGTTGCGGAGCATGGGCTCTAGGCACGCAGGCTTCCGTAGTTGTGGCACGTGGGCTCGGTAGATGTGGCACACGGGCTCTAGAGCGCAGGCTCAGTAGTTGTGGCGCGCGGGCTGAGTTACTCCGTGGCACGTGGGATCTTCCCAGACCAGGGCTCGAACCCATGTCCCCTGCATTCGCAGGCATATTCTTAACCACTGCTCCACCAGGGAAGCCCAATAATTCAGTTTTTTATAAAGAGAAGATTCCTAATAGTATTCCAAAATTTTAAAAATATGTAGTTGGATAACACTATGAAAAATTAACTGATATATTCTTTTATTATTTCTCTTTGCTCCCTGGATTTTTGTCCCCATCCAGTCAGCTAGGCACTCTGAGTTCACTGCATTAGGAAGGTAAAGACTCAGCAGAAATGAGGGAGAAAAAAAGAAAATTCTCAGCTTTGGAATGTTCACAACGGAGGCCACAGTAGAACAGGTGAGAATTCTGTGAACAAAAACTAAATGTCGTCTCAAATGCAAAACAGTATTCTCTGCACTGGGAGGCAGGAGAGCGAGGGAGGGAAGGACTGAAGGAGAGAGATCAGTGTGGCCAGGGACATGGAGACTGTGCTTGAGGACGATAGGCCCAGGAAGAGAATCAGAATCTGGAGAAGATTCAGCCTGCACGTGATCATTGCCTCCAGCCAGCACCCTCATCTCAGACGTTGGGAAATTCAGAGAGAGAGTGGGAGTACGTCAGGAGGGCCACGCGCATAGTCTGTGTGGCAGGGGTTGTGGCCATTCCCTATTTGTGAGGAGTCCCCAGCAATTTGCAGGCCTCTTCTGGAAAATGCTGGTGGACGTCTCTAGTGCTTATGTGAAAGCTTGTTCACAAACCTTGAAAGATACAGATGTAGATGACAGATAGATGCATAGATAGAAAAATGTAATTAAATAAAAGCTCCAGGAAAGGTTTGGAAAATGCCCTTTATTGCATAGGACGCTTCTATCGTCATATGATGTTAGACTGAGTGCCGGTCCCTTCATCCTCCTTCAGACCACGGCCTTCTGTCTGCTACTCTCCCGAGGGTCCTTTCTTCTCCCTGGAAGGGATAAAACAAATGAGGTAGAACAGGAAGAGACAAGCAGCACTCCAAGCTCTGCTGGTCAGGGTTACCCTCCAGCGTTGCCTTAATGCTCAGAGCCACACACACCACAGTGAGCTTGGCTCCAGATCAACTACCACGCAACGAAGGTTCTGGAACATTTCCATATCTCGGGGGACCTCATTTCCACGTGACTCTCTTTCATATTCCCCTTTGTCACAGAAGGCTAGGTCCAGTGGTCCGGGTGAGATCTCGGCTCAGGCCCAAGGCTCTCAGACCTCAACGGTCTGGTCCTGCCAGGGCCCCTGTCCTCTCTGGAGACCACTCCTGGCTCTCTCTGCCGAGAAGGCGCTGCTGGCAGTACGTCCTCTAAGAGTTGAGGTCCGTCGTGCAGACCCTGAGAAAACTCCTAGGAAAAGGCTCCACCTTCTTGTTTACGTCAACAGAGCTCAATGCCTTTGGTAGTGCTGGGTGTGTCCCATTTGATGCAACTGCAGAGCCATTAGGTCAACCAGCACATGTGTGCGGCCCCTTCCCTTAGACTCCTCTGGGCCCTCGTGACATAGGCTCAGAAGACTGCCAGCCTCAAGCCTTACCTCTTCCGAGGGACGGCCACACCGTCTTCCAGGATCTTCGGTCCCATGAATCTCAGTTGCTGTTTGGAACTCAAAGGAGAGAAAAGACCCTGCCTGCGGGGTCTCTTTGGGCTGGGGCCTTCCCCCGTGGGCTGCGCTCCCTCATTCTCCTTTTCTTCTTGCTTCTCTTCCTCCTCCTCCTCCTCCTCCTCCTCGTCCTCCTCCTCCTCGTTCTCCTCCTCCTCCTCCTCGTCCTCCTCCTCAGGGGTGCTCTTGGGTTCCACATTGCCCATCAGCTGGACCATGGTGAGATGAGAGACACGGCAGCTGAAGCCCTCCAGGATGCCGAACTTCACGTGCTGCTGGAGGATCTCCAAGGCGGGGAAGACCCGGCAGCAGGCCATGCACCTGAAGCCGGTCTCCATGGTCACCATCCAGTCCGCTGTCTTGGCGCTGGGTCTCTCCTCGACGGCAGGTGGCCCTGATGGGCTGCCTGGCTCTGCCCTTTCCTCATACTCTTTCTCCTCCCCAGTGGGCTCACTGTCAGACAGGAGGCTTTCGGTGGACACATCAGAAGAGGGCTCAGTGGCTACTGCGCACACATCCTCAGGAAGGGTCACTTCTTCTATCCTCAGCTGCTTTTCAGGCAACTCCAAGGGTTTCTTTGTCTTCCAGGAGACAGCGACACCCTTGTTCACTTGTACCTGCATGTAGTATATTTTCATGCCCCTTTCCTCTTTGTCTGGGTGCAGATAGTTCTTAGAGGGTGAAGAGGGTGAGGAGGAGACACAGTGTGATGGGGGAGCGGTCTCTCCTTCTCCCTGATCCTGGGCTAGGGCTGCTCTAGGCTGGGCAGTGTCTCGATGAAATCTCCGGATTCCTGAAAAAGGAAATTAAAATCATAATAACATGCATGGGCCATGCCGGAAGCTGAGGGAGCAGGTGTGGTAGACGAGAGAGGGACATTGGCACGACATAGCTATGTCGCGAGCTTGGTGTCTGTTGGCCGTAGGACGGAGTGGTGTATCTGGTGTCATCTGTGGGCTTTTCATGTGCGTGGGGGGGATACTGGAGCGGTGTCTGTATACAGGGGTGTGGAGTATGGTGGTGAGGGCTGTGGTATGTGAGGGATGCGGCTGGATGCGTGTACGACGAGGAGTGTGAGTTTGGGAATATCGGTGGTGCATTCCTTGTGGAATGGGGCTGTGGTGCAGGAGGAGAGTACTGTGGAGCACGTGCTTGGGGTTGATGTGCACTGAGAAGGGCTGTGCCTGGAGGGCGCGTGTATGTGTGAGCTGTGTGCACCTGAGCTGGATGGTCCTGCTCTCAGGCTGGAGGTGTATGATGCAGAACTCTGTCCTTCTCTGGAAGCAAAGGCAAAGACAAAGCCTACATTTTCCTCTGAAGATGCTTAATCTGGTCCCTCTTCCCTCCACCTCAAGCCCAGACCTTTCCGGCCCCTGCTCCTTGACTTCCCCACCATGGTAGTAGCAGTAGTCACACACACACACCCAGACTCAGCTGGCATCCACGCCCTCGGAACAGCTCAGCCATCCTGCCCAGGCTCCTCCACAGAGCCCTCATCACCTCTGATGACCCTGGGTTTCCTCTCAGCCTCCCTGGGATCTGTGTGCCTCCTGCCTCACAGCCAAGCACCCCCTCACCTGAGGAGCCCTGCGCCCTTACCAGCGTAGCTGAGCTTGCGCCGAGTAGAAGTACAGAAGAAGTATTTAGAGGCAGAGGAGACCTCCCCTGGCCCTGGGCTGCAGCCTTGGGCCACCACAGTGGATCCAAGCCGAGGGGGATCCTCTTGTGACTTCGAGATTCCTGAGGGAGGAATGAAAGGCTCAGGGTGGGTTCATCAGTCCTCTGTCCACAAATATTTACTGAGTGTGTGACACGTGTCAGGTGCAGTGAATACACACAGTTGAGAGTGTGGTTCCCAGTGGATACTCCAGGATTTAATTCCAATCCATACTTATTCTCTCACTGTCTAGTTGGTAATGTAGGCCTCGGTGGTGACTGTGAGTGTGTGGGAAGAGTGAGTGATGTGTATCAGTTAAGTCTGTGGTAAGTGTGGGGTTGGCATGGGGAGCACAGTGCAGATGTGTCTATCTGTGTGTGTGGCCTTTGTGTGCATGGTTTCTGTTCACAAGTCAGGAATTCTGGGACATGTAACTTTTCCTCATTACATGGTGTGGCTTGTATTTATGGTGCGTGTTCATTCATTCAGTCACCAAGATTCAGTAAGCAGCTACTCCTGTGTATCCGGCACTCTTCCATTGTTGTAGTCTTTGGTAACGCTGCACATTCTAGTAGGGGAAGACACACACTAAACAAAACTACAATAAATATATAATACATCAGCTGGTGGTAAGTATATAAGGGTTGCCAGACTTAGCGAACAAGAATACAAGGCACCCAGTTAAATTTCAGTTTCAGATAAACCCAGAATAATTTTTTAGTGTAAGTATTCCCATGCAGTGTTTGGCCTGACTTAGTTTTAGTGTAAGTATGGCCCATACAATATGTGGGACATACTGATACTGAAAAATTACTTGTTGTTTATCTGGAATTCAAATTGAACTGGATAGCCCATATTTTCTCTGGCCATCCTGACCTGGGTTACTGAGACTGTGGTTTACTGTGGTTTGTACAAAGCGGGTCTGGCATTACTCAAGAATGTGTTATAAGTGTGGTGTGTATGACACGTGACTGGTTCTTATAGAGGTATTTAGAGATGGCTGAAGTTAGCTGTGTTTGTGCAAGAGTTGAGGAGATACATATATATATAGTGTGTGTGTGTGTGTGTCCTATATATATAGTGTGTGTGTCTATAAACATATCTCATCTCCAGCGTTTGGTGTTGGAGGAGACGATTGTGATACAGGTGGGTTGTATGAGAACGTAGTACAGAAGGGATGCATGTATATACCTCCATGTGCTGTGTGTGGTTTACTAAGGAAGTTATATGTGGGGTGTGTGATATTTTTGCTGTATCAGAGTGTACATGGGTGTATGAGTTACTGTCTCATGAAACACCCCTAACAAGAATTCTGTATACACTCTTACGTACACCAAGTGTCAGCCAGGTCCAGGCAGGGTGACAAGAACTTTACCACGCAGACTTTATATCTGGTAAGCACTCTAACCCCATTCATCTCGCTCTTCTCTGCACTACCACACACACACACACACACACACACACACACACACACACACACACACACACACACAGTCACACACAGGAACATAGAGCAAAATATTCTGAATGGTCAGGGGCACTCATTGCCTTCCCCAGCCTGTCCCAGCCACTGCCTGGAAATCTGCCTGCTGTCTAGAGCTCCATTCCCAGGGCCCATCCTACAGTCTCCAGGGCCCTGGGCCTGGTAGGAGCTACTGGGCTCTAATCTGGGGCAGAGGCCTCTAGCTGGAGCTCTGGGGTGACCACCCCTCTCCCAGGGCAAGCTACTCGCCTACATTTAATGCACGCAGGCACCCCGTGGCCCGTGGCTCTCAGAGCTCCCCGCAGGACCCTGAGGCCATTTCTCACCCCTGCTCACGCGGTCTCAGTCTCTGGAAAACCCTTCCCTTCCCTTGATCTCCTTTGGGAAATTCTTCCTGTTGAAGGAATAAAACCTCCTTGCTTTCAATATGACACCATCCCTAGACAAACAATCTTCTTTCAAAGTGCATTCCACTTGTCAAGATATTTTTCAACAGGGCCTTCAACTCATGGGGCTTCTCTTTCCACTTTGGTAAAAGAGGCCAAGCAACTCATGGGTCTCTCTCAGCATCCTTGCATCCTTCACATCCCCCACCTCATGACCCCAGGGAACGATCCAAGAGAATAAGAGAGAAATCGGGGACTGAGAAAAGCTGCACCTCTAGGTCTGTGCAAGCAGGATGCAGCCTGCTATGAGTCCGACAAAGCTCCAGGCCCGGCTGCCCCAGGGGAGAGTCCTCAGACCAGCGGAGCTGACCTCCCATCTCCCAGGGGGCATCTGGCCGTTCTGTGCCGTCTCACACCACAGGGACCCTCCGGATGGATACGGCAGCGTCAGTGAGACAAGGTCTCTCGCTCCCTGCTTCACAGGTGACACGTTCTCAGTCCCCCCCATCCTAGAGAAGGTTTAGTTTGGCAGAAACCCATGTGCCCCAGCATGTTGCCCCCCACATACCTCCTCCGTTCTCGGCAGTTTCCTGGGACTCTTCATTTTCCAGATGTTTCCTCTTTTGTCGCCGTTTCATGGTACCAACTAGAAGTCTCCCTTAGAAGATGCCTCAAGAGATGTCCAACTCCTCCTCTTCCCTACAGGTTGGCCCTTGTTGGCTCTTGGGCAATCCGTTGAAATGATTCAATACAAATAAAAATAGTCAAGTCTCCTAAATGGCTGAAAAACTTGTACCACTTAGTGAACCAGCAGTACTGCCTAGTGCTCACCAGGGCTGTTATGTTTGCAAGGTTGCCAGGCGCACAGTGGAATTCTGTGACCTCAGTGATGACATCAGAGCATTCCGTGGACCTAGGTGGAGCACAGTGTCTGCAATAGCACAGGCCCCATTTTCAAGAACATTTCCTTTTTCCCAGCTGAACCTTTCCCGTGAAAGGGAAAGGTTCATACCATATCTATTATAAATTGTATCATACCATGTCTATTATAAAATTCACATTTTGAGTGGAGATCTTTTCATGTCTTTTCTAGAGAGATTTAATATGAATATTTTCAGTGGTCTCCAGTTTCCCTGTGGATTATTGACATTTTAAACTCTGCACTTCAATTTTCCCTCAATACGTGTAATTTTGTCACAGCTATTTCTGTACTTAAAGATGAGGAACTATATAATTGACTTCTTCATTTTTTTCCCATCTCTTTCCAAGGTACTGCATTTGATTGTGTCTTACGAATGAGTGAAAAATGCTAGTCCTTGAGTCAGGACGTTGGGCCCTTTACCAAGTAACTCAACCTATCTGGGCTTCAGCTTCTGTATGTGCCATCAAGAGGCTTGGACTAGCTGACTTTTCAAATGCTGTGTTTCTTTGATTCACTCTCACTTACTGATCTGCCACTTAAGAAGAGGGTCTGTTCTCATAAAGTAACAACAGTCTTTTCCTAACCTTGGGTTGGGTGGAGTTTAACTGTTCGTACTCAGTTTGTTAGTTATATTGCCTTCTACGTATGCTTAGCTCTAAATAATTTATATGGCTCTTGTGACAATTTTTAGATCTTCTTTTTTTCTTATTTTCTTTTACAGTTTCTAATTTGTTATCGCCAGTGTAGAGGAGCCTGATTGACTTTTAAAATTTATTGATCTTGTATGTGTGTGCCTTGTTGAACCGTCTTATTAGTTCCTGCTAGTTTATCTGTGGGTTCTTTTGTGTCTCCTAGATAAATGAGCATAGGAAATGTAAATAATGTGTTCTTTGGATAAAGTTTATTTTCTTGCATCTATATATATATAGAAGCAATATGTTGAATTGATTTAAATATTTAAATACTTACATACCTGTTATCACAATCTAACATTCTTGATCTTATTTTCTTTCAATCAATATTATGTTTTCAAGATTTATCCACGTGAATCCATATAGATCTAGGTCTTTGATTTTTTTTTTTTTTTTTTTTTTTTTTTTGCGGTAGGCGGGCCTCTCACTGTTGTGGCCTCTCCCCTTGCAGAGCACAGGCTCCGGACGCGCAGGCTCAGCAGCCATGGCTCACGGGCCCAGCCGCTCTGCGGCATGTGGGATCTTCCCAGACCGGGGCACGAACCCGTGTCCCCTGCATCGGCAGGCGGACTCTCAACCACTGCGCCACCAGGGAAACCCTAGGTCTTTGATTTTTGACTGCTTGATATTATTTCATCACATGCATATAGCATCATTTATTTTCCATTCAAGCATTATTGGACAATTGGATTGTTTCCCTCCCTTCTCTAGAACAAACAACATTTCCTAGAATATCCCTGAAGATGTCTGACAGTCGAGAAGGGCCAGGCTGCCCGAAGGATTGCTACTTGCTTTCAGCCACCTTCCAACAGGCCGTCTCCAGCCAGCAATTTGAAGCACAGCTGAAATGAAAACTGCCCCAAATGTGAAGATCTTAGGAGCTTCCTAGAAGGTGGGAGGTTAATGATAGGCATCCTGCTGGGATCCCAGGGGAGTCTGAGCTGGCCTGAAGCTCATCTTCCTCCTCCACCGCTCAAGAGAAATGTGGAGGAAAGAAGCCTTCAAAAACTCTGAGCAGGCAGAGGGAGAGATATTGGGGGCCGAAGGTGTAACTGAGGTCTTGGAGTGGGCTGTGAGCACGCAGAGCCTCTAGAGAGCCAGGCTCTGCCTTCTGAGAACTTCTCCCCTAAGGCTGCTCATAATTCAGGTGATACCAGCCATATAGAGCCGACTTGGCCCACACTGTCACAGAAAGCCTTATCAGAATCTCTTCTTCTTCATACACTCTTGTGTCTGTTACTTGGCTATTGCCTTTGGTACTCCACTGATGTGAACCACAGTCGCCAGGGGATGGAGGACACTAGTGACCCATCTTGCTCTGTGGCCTCAGTCCACAGCTTGAGGGTAAGGGAAGAGGCCAAATGAAGGTCAAGAAGGAAAGATGGAGTTTGAAGAGAAGACCTGAGTTAAGGGTGTCTTCTCAAGTCTTGATGACTGAAATGTAGCTCCAGTACCTGAAGTCCTGCTTGTTCTCAAGGCTGACCACGGGGCTGGGTGCACTCAGTGAAGGAACCGTATACACTTAGTATTTCCTTGCTTGCTCACACTTGCCCTCCTCTGATACACCCTCTGCAAGACTGCTCTTCCCCTGAAACAACTTTCCACCTGCCACTGTCATCTCAGGAACATTTGCTTCCCCTTCCTAGTGTCCCCCTAGAATGCCATTGCAGCCAATTCATAATTGGATAATCATGCTTCTTACCATATTCTCAGCAACTTCTGAAAACTTTTATTCACTTTATTCCATAGTCTTCACCCATCAATAATCTTCCTTAACTTCCTAGCTGCAGGTTAAGCCATTCGGAATCATTTCTTTTTCTTTCTCTTCTTTGGCAAATCCTTTCTATCTTTTAAGGTCTTTTTCTTGTCTCTCTACCATCCTGCCTTGCTGAACTTCTTTTTTTTCCGTTTAAGTAACCTTTCAATCTCCTACCCCAATTTCCTCATAAACATTGAGAGTTTATTCCTCACACGTTAGACAGCGGTTTATGAATGGCCAGGCATAATGGACTCAGAATGAGTTGGCACCCCCGAGGTACCTGTCTTGCTGGGGAGCCACAGGTGAAGGGCTGGCTGCTGGACACATGTTTGCATGGAGTCAGGCTGAGTGGCCTCAGGGTGTTTGCTCTACACTTGTGTGTGTTTCTCCCTAGTTGGTTTCCTTGTCCAGCCACCTGTGACCTCCCTCCATCCAGCCCAGGGAATCCTTCTCATCACAGGGGTAGGATGTTTGTCTCATTTTCCATCACATCCTTTCCCCAAAGTTTGGTTGTGAGTTGTTCCCATTCCAAAGACCTTTCCTCTTGGAAGAGAAAAGAGAAAATCTTGTCTCTCCTTTCCTCTCACTTCACTTCTGCTCTATTATCTCCTCCGTCCAGAATGGCCCCCTGACTCAGATGGGTGTAGATCCAAAGATGGCAAGAACTGCCAGCAATTCTGAGATAATAATACGGATGGATCAGGAAAACGTGAAAACCTTTATCCCGCCACATTAAAAAACATTGCGCTTCCAGTGTATTCAGAGTCTCAGTGTAGAAACACAAATGATAGAGAAATTGAATTACACTCAAGTTTTTCTTTCCTGCTTTCCTGTTTTATTCTAATTCTCCAAGTTAACATGATAAACTATTTGTTAGGTAAACTTTCAGACATTTTCTACACAGGCACACTTTTCTTTTTTTCACATAAGAGTGTGAACTAGGTCACTTTCAACATGCTGTGATTCTGTGATTCACTGTCTCCCACCGAGTCATCCACTGATAAAGTCATCTGTTTCATGGAGAAATATTTCCAATAGCTAATAGCCAATGTCTGTGGAGTGCTTACTCTGTGTCGGTTTCTTGTAACTACTTTACAGATCATTTGTACAACGTACCCATGGACCAGGTACAATTATGACCCCCAAGTGACAGATAAGTGCAGATAAGTACAAATAAATACAGAGGCCAAGTGACTTGCCCAAGACACTGGAGCAAATCAAAATCCATGCCTCTGTAATCATTTTGCCCTATTGCCTCTGTCTGGGAGGCTTGATGATTTGGCAACTAAAACCTTAAATATCATGTTCCATTTTTATATCTGTGACACAAGCGTGGGGCTGTGATATGGGGTAACTAACCTGACTACTTTTGAAAACACTTATGCACCTGGATGAAAGTAAGCCAGGGACTGCAAGCTATAGATTTAAGGTTTCCTACCAACTTTTAAAAATAGCTTCTTGAATGCAATTTATGTAGTGTCAAGTCTAGGATGTAGTCCAAATAGTAACAGAAAAATGGAGATATGTAGAAAAATACTTAAAGTTGACAAGTATTGGGAGTGTAGTATTTTGGGGGCCAGCGTGTAGACCACAGGAAAACTTGCTGTTTCCATCCCAGAGGGAAGAGCCCTACGTTGCAACTGCCAAGGGCCCTGGGGCAGCAAGTGTGCTCACTGCTTAGTAAAGAAGCATCCTCAGTTTGATAGAATCATATGGGAGCCTTACATTTGGTTAGCAGTTCTATGTTTTTGATGTAATAATATTTTCAGGGTGTGGGAGGGTATCAAGCTCTGAAAATACCCTTGGAGAGATTTGCTTATTAAGTTTGGCTTTTTCAGTCTCCCTACTACTTCTTTACTAAACACCAGGCGGTTTCCTTCACTTTTCAGACCCATGTTGTTTTTCCCTTGTCTAATGAACTTTGAAATACTTTTGGATGAGCTATGAAGTTTGGGAAAAAATAAACATCTCTTTAAAATAAGGAAGATAATAACAATGACAAGTAGAAAAAGCTCTAAAACAGAGAATATCCTCCATTCTAGCCAATGACTGGGACTGGAAGGTTCGTGCTCGCTGTCCAGGACGTAGAAATAAAAGCTGAGGAGGCGCTGAGCCGTCTCCTGGATCTCTATGAGCCTCCATCATTTCTGAAGGGTAGGGTTGACAGATAAAATATAGGCTGTTTAGTTAACTCTGAATGTCAGAGAAACAACAAGTACATTTTTAAGATAAGTATGCCCCAAATAGTTCATAGGATCTACTTATACTAAAAATAATGACTTATTATTCATGTGAAGTTCAAGTTGAACTGGGCATCCTGTACTTATATTTACTAAATCTGACAGCCCTACTGATGATCCACAATGGAGGCAGTTGAGGAGCGGTACATGCTGGCTCTCGGACAGTCAGAAATGGCTTCAGCAGATCCAGGTACAGTATGAAATTCTTTTTGGATGTAGCTCAGAAGCCATGGCCAGCCCTTGACTGCAAGTACTGCCTCGGGTTTCCCTGAGGTGGGGTAAACCTTCCTCTTAATGGCCTTTTGGTAAGTCTGGAAGACCATATCCAAGGGGAGCCCCAAAGTCAGTTTCATCCTCACAACCATGTTTCCAATTCCTGGAATTGGCTGCATGTGACTCACAAGAGCTGAGGAGGTTTGTGGAAATTGGGAGTGTCATAGCTTGAACCCTTTGTAGGTAAAGTTTTGCTGTTGTGAGAGTTTTAACAGGAGCAATGTGAAAGACTCCTGGTCCCCAGGTAGATAGAAACAATCCTGTTCTACTTCTGTGTATGTGACAAGTCTCTAATAGTTCAGAGAGCAAGGATCTGGTCTTAGAAAGACTGATCCAAGCTTGGATGTTTCTGGGGACAAGGCAAGGTCCTGAGTTTCAAGTTCACCTTTTATGGTTGAGGAGACACTAAGGTGGTCAGAAGGGAAATCATGGAGGAGACCTTGGCTTCCTCCATCGTGCAGGCTTGTATATGTGGTTCTATGTAGATTGTGTTTCAAAGGTGGAGCTTGTTTACAACTATGGACATTCTCCGATGTGCTTTTTGGACCTTCATTCCCAGAGCGAGAGCAGTGCCGAGGCTCTAGAAATGCCATGGATATTCTGAGCTGTCAGTGGCATTTCCCAGGTACTGTTGCCTTGGCGCCGCTCCTTGAAATGTCCAAAGGGATTATCATCTGTCTTGTGGCGGGTCCTAGCATTGTGAAAGGGAGCTGCTGCACCTGGCTCAGAGGATTTCGGATGTGGTGGGAGGAGTAGTAGTGCTACGACTATAAATTGTATCACAGCATATCTATTCCATCTTGAGAGTGGGGTTGGGGGGTTCTGAAGGGGGGCTTTTATTGTACTTTTATACATTGTACCCTTGAAACTAATTCAATTTTTTAAAATTAATTAAGTTATTTTGGGCTGCATTGGGTCTTTGTTGCTGCTAGCGGGCGTTCTCTAGTTGCAGTGAGCGGGGGCTACTCTTGGCTGTGGTGCACGGGCTTCTCATTGCAGTGGCTTCTCTTGTTGCGGAGCATGGGCTCTAGGCACGCAGGCTTCCGTAGTTGTGGCACGTGGGCTCGGTAGATGTGGCACACGGGCTCTAGAGCGCAGGCTCAGTAGTTGTGGCGCGCGGGCTGAGTTACTCCGTGGCACGTGGGATCTTCCCAGACCAGGGCTCGAACCCATGTCCCCTGCATTCGCAGGCATATTCTTAACCACTGCTCCACCAGGGAAGCCCAATAATTCAGTTTTTTATAAAGAGAAGATTCCTAATAGTATTCCAAAATTTTAAAAATATGTAGTTGGATAACACTATGAAAAATTAACTGATATATTCTTTTATTATTTCTCTTTGCTCCCTGGATTTTTGTCCCCATCCAGTCAGCTAGGCACTCTGAGTTCACTGCATTAGGAAGGTAAAGACTCAGCAGAAATGAGGGAGAAAAAAAGAAAATTCTCAGCTTTGGAATGTTCACAACGGAGGCCACAGTAGAACAGGTGAGAATTCTGTGAACAAAAACTAAATGTCGTCTCAAATGCAAAACAGTATTCTCTGCACTGGGAGGCAGGAGAGCGAGGGAGGGAAGGACTGAAGGAGAGAGATCAGTGTGGCCAGGGACATGGAGACTGTGCTTGAGGACGATAGGCCCAGGAAGAGAATCAGAATCTGGAGAAGATTCAGCCTGCACGTGATCATTGCCTCCAGCCAGCACCCTCATCTCAGACGTTGGGAAATGCAGAGAGAGAGTGGGAGTACGTCAGGAGGGCCACGCGCATAGTCTGTGTGGCAGGGGTTGTGGCCATTCCCTATTTGTGAGGAGTCCCCAGCAATTTGCAGGCCTCTTCTGGAAAATGCTGGTGGACGTCTCTAGTGCTTATGTGAAAGCTTGTTCACAAACCTTGAAAGATACAGATGTAGATGACAGATAGATGCATAGATAGAAAAATGTAATTAAATAAAAGCTCCAGGAAAGGTTTGGAAAATGCCCTTTATTGCATAGGACGCTTCTATCGTCATATGATGTTAGACTGAGTGCCGGTCCCTTCATCCTCCTTCAGACCACGGCCTTCTGTCTGCTACTCTCCCGAGGGTCCTTTCTTCTCCCTGGAAGGGATAAAACAAATGAGGTAGAACAGGAAGAGACAAGCAGCACTCCAAGCTCTGCTGGTCAGGGTTACCCTCCAGCGTTGCCTTAATGCTCAGAGCCACACACACCACAGTGAGCTTGGCTCCAGATCAACTACCACGCAACGAAGGTTCTGGAACATTTCCATATCTCGGGGGACCTCATTTCCACGTGACTCTCTTTCATATTCCCCTTTGTCACAGAAGGCTAGGTCCAGTGGTCCGGGTGAGATCTCGGCTCAGGCCCAAGGCTCTCAGACCTCAACGGTCTGGTCCTGCCAGGGCCCCTGTCCTCTCTGGAGACCACTCCTGGCTCTCTCTGCCGAGAAGGCGCTGCTGGCAGTACGTCCTCTAAGAGTTGAGGTCCGTCGTGCAGACCCTGAGAAAACTCCTAGGAAAAGGCTCCACCTTCTTGTTTACGTCAACAGAGCTCAATGCCTTTGGTAGTGCTGGGTGTGTCCCATTTGATGCAACTGCAGAGCCATTAGGTCAACCAGCACATGTGTGCGGCCCCTTCCCTTAGACTCCTCTGGGCCCTCGTGACATAGGCTCAGAAGACTGCCAGCCTCAAGCCTTACCTCTTCCGAGGGACGGCCACACCGTCTTCCAGGATCTTCGGTCCCATGAATCTCAGTTGCTGTTTGGAACTCAAAGGAGAGAAAAGACCCTGCCTGCGGGGTCTCTTCGGGCTGGGGCCTTCCCCCGTGGGCTGCGCTCCCTCATTCTCCTTTTCTTCTTGCTTCTCTTCCTCCTCCTCCTCCTCCTCCTCGTCGTCCTCCTCCTCCTCGTTCTCCTCCTCCTCCTCCTCGTCCTCCTCCTCAGGGGTGCTCTTGGGTTCCACATTGCCCATCAGCTGGACCATGGTGAGATGAGAGACACGGCAGCTGAAGCCCTCCAGGATGCCGAACTTCACGTGCTGCTGGAGGATCTCCAAGGCGGGGAAGACCCGGCAGCAGGCCATGCACCTGAAGCCGGTCTCCATGGTCACCATCCAGTCCGCTGTCTTGGCGCTGGGTCTCTCCTCGACGGCAGGTGGCCCTGATGGGCTGCCTGGCTCTGCCCTTTCCTCATACTCTTTCTCCTCCCCAGTGGGCTCACTGTCAGACAGGAGGCTTTCGGTGGACACATCAGAAGAGGGCTCAGTGGCTACTGCGCACACATCCTCAGGAAGGGTCACTTCTTCTATCCTCAGCTGCTTTTCAGGCAACTCCAAGGGTTTCTTTGTCTTCCAGGAGACAGCGACACCCTTGTTCACTTGTACCTGCATGTAGTATATTTTCATGCCCCTTTCCTCTTTGTCTGGGTGCAGATAGTTCTTAGAGGGTGAAGAGGGTGAGGAGGAGACACAGTGTGATGGGGGAGCGGTCTCTCCTTCTCCCTGATCCTGGGCTAGGGCTGCTCTAGGCTGGGCAGTGTCTCGATGAAATCTCCGGATTCCTGAAAAAGGAAATTAAAATCATAATAACATGCATGGGCCATGCCGGAAGCTGAGGGAGCAGGTGTGGTAGACGAGAGAGGGACATTGGCACGACATAGCTATGTCGCGAGCTTGGTGTCTGTTGGCCGTAGGACGGAGTGGTGTATCTGGTGTCATCTGTGGGCTTTTCATGTGCGTGGGGGGGATACTGGAGCGGTGTCTGTATACAGGGGTGTGGAGTATGGTGGTGAGGGCTGTGGTATGTGAGGGATGCGGCTGGATGCGTGTACGACGAGGAGTGTGAGTTTGGGAATATCGGTGGTGCATTCCTTGTGGAATGGGGCTGTGGTGCAGGAGGAGAGTACTGTGGAGCACGTGCTTGGGGTTGATGTGCACTGAGAAGGGCTGTGCCTGGAGGGCGCGTGTATGTGTGAGCTGTGTGCACCTGAGCTGGATGGTCCTGCTCTCAGGCTGGAGGTGTATGATGCAGAACTCTGTCCTTCTCTGGAAGCAAAGGCAAAGACAAAGCCTACATTTTCCTCTGAAGATGCTTAATCTGGTCCCTCTTCCCTCCACCTCAAGCCCAGACCTTTCCGGCCCCTGCTCCTTGACTTCCCCACCATGGTAGTAGCAGTAGTCACACACACACACCCAGACTCAGCTGGCATCCACGCCCTCGGAACAGCTCAGCCATCCTGCCCAGGCTCCTCCACAGAGCCCTCATCACCTCTGATGACCCTGGGTTTCCTCTCAGCCTCCCTGGGATCTGTGTGCCTCCTGCCTCACAGCCAAGCACCCCCTCACCTGAGGAGCCCTGCGCCCTTACCAGCGTAGCTGAGCTTGCGCCGAGTAGAAGTACAGAAGAAGTATTTAGAGGCAGAGGAGACCTCCCCTGGCCCTGGGCTGCAGCCTTGGGCCACCACAGTGGATCCAAGCCGAGGGGGATCCTCTTGTGACTTCGAGATTCCTGAGGGAGGAATGAAAGGCTCAGGGTGGGTTCATCAGTCCTCTGTCCACAAATATTTACTGAGTGTGTGACACGTGTCAGGTGCAGTGAATACACACAGTTGAGAGTGTGGTTCCCAGTGGATACTCCAGGATTTAATTCCAATCCATACTTATTCTCTCACTGACTAGTTGGTAATGTAGGCCTCGGTGGTGACTGTGAGTGTGTGGGAAGAGTGAGTGATGTGTATCAGTTAAGTCTGTGGTAAGTGTGGGGTTGGCATGGGGAGCACAGTGCAGATGTGTCTATCTGTGTCTGTAGCCTTTGTGTGCATGGTTTCTGTTCACAAGTCAGGAATTCTGGGACATGTAACTTTTCCTCATTACATGGTGTGGCTTGTATTTATGGTGCGTGTTCATTCATTCAGTCACCAAGATTCAGTAAGCAGCTACTCCTGTGTATCCGGCACTCTTCCATTGTTGTAGTCTTTGGTAACGCTGCACATTCTAGTAGGGGAAGACACACACTAAACAAAACTACAATAAATATATAATACATCAGCTGGTGGTAAGTATATAAGGGTTGCCAGACTTAGCGAACCAGAATACAAGGCACCCAGTTAAATTTCACTTTCAGATAAACCCAGAATAATTTTTTAGTGTAAGTATTCCCATGCAGTGTTTGGCCTGACTTAGTTTTAGTGTAAGTATGGCCCATACAATATGTGGGACATACTGATACTGAAAAATTACTTGTTGTTTATCTGGAATTCAAATTGAACTGGATAGCCCATATTTTCTCTGGCCATCCTGACCTGGGTTACTGAGACTGTGGTTTACTGTGGTTTGTACAAAGCGGGTCTGGCATTACTCAAGAATGTGTTATAAGTGTGGTGTGTATGACACGTGACTGGTTCTTATAGAGGTATTTAGAGATGGCTGAAGTTAGCTGTGTTTGTGCAAGAGTTGAGGAGATACATATATATATAGTGTGTGTGTGTGTGTGTGTGTCCTATATATATAGTGTGTGTGTCTATATACATATCTCATCTCCAGCGTTTGGTGTTAGAGGAGACGATTGTGATACAGGTGGGTTGTATGAGAACGTAGTACAGAAGGGATGCATGTATATACCTCCATGTGCTGTGTGTGGTTTACTAAGGAAGTTATATGTGGGGTGTGTGATATTTTTGCTGTATCAGAGTGTACATGGGTGTATGAGTTACTGTCTCATGAAACACCCCTAACAAGAATTCTGTATACACTCTTACGTACACCGAGTGTCAGCCAGGTCCAGGCAGGGTGACAAGAACTTTACCACGCAGACTTTATATCTGGTAAGCACTCTAACCCCATTCATCTCGCTCTTCTCTGCACTACCACACACACACACACACACACACACACACACACACACACACACACAGTCACACACAGGAACACAGAGCAAAATATTCTGAATGGTCAGGGGCACTCATTGCCTTCCCCAGCCTGTCCCAGCCACTGCCTGGAAATCTGCCTGCTGTCTAGAGCTCCATTCCCAGGGCCCATCCTACAGTCTCCAGGGCCCTGGGCCTGGTAGGAGCTACTGGGCTCTAATCTGGGGCAGAGGCCTCTAGCTGGAGCTCTGGGGTGACCACCCCTCTCCCAGGGCAAGCTACTCGCCTACATTTAATGCACGCAGGCACCCCGTGGCCCGTGGCTCTCAGAGCTCCCCGCAGGACCCTGAGGCCATTTCTCACCCCTGCTCACGCGGTCTCAGTCTCTGGAAAACCCTTCCCTTCCCTTGATCTCCTTTGGGAAATTCTTCCTGTTGAAGGAATAAAACCTCCTTGCTTTCAATATGACACCATCCCTAGACAAACAATCTTCTTTCAAAGTGCATTCCACTTGTCAAGATAGTTTTCAACAGGGCCTTCAACTCATGGGGCTTCTCTTTCCACTTTGGTAAAAGAGGCCAAGCAACTCATGGGTCTCTCTCAGCATCCTTGCATCCTTCACATCCCCCACCTCATGACCCCAGGGAACGATCCAAGAGAATAAGAGAGAAATCGGGGACTGAGAAAAGCTGCACCTCTAGGTCTGTGCAAGCAGGATGCAGCCTGCTATGAGTCCGACAGAGCTCCAGGCCCGGCTGCCCCAGGGGAGAGTCCTCAGACCAGCGGAGCTGACCTCCCATCTCCCAGGGGGCATCTGGCCGTTCTGTGCCGTCTCACACCACAGGGACCCTCCGGATGGATACGGCAGCGTCAGTGAGACAAGGTCTCTCGCTCCCTGCTTCACAGGTGACACGTTCTCAGTCCCCCCCATCCTAGAGAAGGTTTAGTTTGGCAGAAACCCATGTGCCCCAGCATGTTGCCCCCCACATACCTCCTCCGTTCTCGGCAGTTTCCTGGGACTCTTCATTTTCCAGATGTTTCCTCTTTTGTCGCCGTTTCATGGTACCAACTAGAAGTCTCCCTTAGAAGATGCCTCAAGAGATGTCCAACTCCTCCTCTTCCCTACAGGTTGGCCCTTGTTGGCTCTTGGGCAATCCGTTGAAATGATTCAATACAAATAAAAATAGTCAAGTCTCCTAAATGGCTGAAAAACTTGTACCACTTAGTGAACCAGCAGTACTGCCTAGTGCTCACCAGGGCTGTTATGTTTGCAAGGTTGCCAGGCGCACAGTGGAATTCTGTGACCTCAGTGATGACATCAGAGCATTCCGTGGACCTAGGTGGAGCACAGTGTCTGCAATAGCACAGGCCCCATTTTCAAGAACATTTCCTTTTTCCCAGCTGAACCTTTCCCGTGAAAGGGAAAGGTTCATACCATATCTATTATAAATTGTATCATACCATGTCTATTATAAAATTCACATTTTGAGTGGAGATCTTTTCATGTCTTTTCTAGAGAGATTTAATATGAATATTTTCAGTGGTCTCCAGTTTCCCTGTGGATTATTGACATTTTAAACTCTGCACTTCAATTTTCCCTCAATACGTGTAATTTTGTCACAGCTATTTCTGTACTTAAAGATGAGGAACTATATAATTGATTTCTTCATTTTTTTCCCATCTCTTTCCAAGGTACTGCATTTGATTGTGTCTTACGAATGAGTGAAAAATGCTAGTCCTTGAGTCAGGACGTTGGGCCCTTTACCAAGTAACTCAACCTATCTGGGCTTCAGCTTCTGTATGTGCCATCAAGAGGCTTGGACTAGCTGACTTTTCAAATGCTGTGTTTCTTTGATTCACTCTCACTTACTGATCTGCCACTTAAGAAGAGGGTCTGTTCTCATAAAGTAACAACAGTCTTTTCCTAACCTTGGGTTGGGTGGAGTTTAACTGTTCGTACTCAGTTTGTTAGTTATATTGCCTTCTACGTATGCTTAGCTCTAAATAATTTATATGGCTCTTGTGACAATTTTTAGATCTTCTTTTTTTCTTATTTTCTTTTACAGTTTCTAATTTGTTATCGCCAGTGTAGAGGAGCCTGATTGACTTTTAAAATTTATTGATCTTGTATGTGTGTGCCTTGTTGAACCGTCTTATTAGTTCCTGCTAGTTTATCTGTGGGTTCTTTTGGGTCTCCTAGATAAATGAGCATAGGAAATGTAAATAATGTGTTCTTTGGATAAAGTTTATTTTCTTGCATCTATATATATATAGAAGCAATATGTTGAATTGATTTAAATATTTAAATACTTACATACCTGTTATCACAATCTAACATTCTTGATCTTATTTTCTTTCAATCAATATTATGTTTTCAAGATTTATCCACGTGAATCCATATAGATCTAGGTCTTTGATTTTTGACTGCTTGATATTATTTCATCACATGCATATAGCATCATTTATTTTCCATTCAAGCATTATTGGACAATTGGATTGTTTCCCTCCCTTCTCTAGAACAAACAACATTTCCTAGAATATCCCTGAAGATGTCTGACAGTCGAGAAGGGCCAGGCTGCCCGAAGGATTGCTACTTGCTTTCAGCCACCTTCCAACAGGCCGTCTCCAGCCAGCAATTTGAAGCACAGCTGAAATGAAAACTGCCCCAAATGTGAAGATCTTAGGAGCTTCATTTTCCAGATGTTTCCTCTTTTGTCGCCGTTTCATGGTACCAACTAGAAGTCTCCCTTAGAAGATGCCTCAAGAGATGTCCAACTCCTCCTCTTCCCTACAGGTTGGCCCTTGTTGGCTCTTGGGCAATCCGTTGAAATGATTCAATACAAATAAAAATAGTCAAGTCTCCTAAATGGCTGAAAAACTTGTACCACTTAGTGAACCAGCAGTACTGCCTAGTGCTCACCAGGGCTGTTATGTTTGCAAGGTTGCCAGGCGCACAGTGGAATTCTGTGACCTCAATGATGACATCAGAGCATTCTGTGGACCTAGGTTGAGCGCAGTCTCTGCAATAGCAAGTTAAGACCTTATATGATTGTTCTATATTGTCATAAGGCATATAAGATCAAAATTATGGTAGGAACTCCGGAAGCCAATTTCAAAAACAAAACAGTTCTCAGATTATTTTGCATACACAGAAAAATTCATGAGTTTCAACAATTGAAGCTTTATTATTTATGCTGTGCTTTAACTACAGATCCATAATAGGGAGAGGGAAAATCCTGGAGCTAGAAACAAAAGTGGATATACCTACATTGTGGAGGTGTAAAAAAAAAAAGTTGCTCTTGTTGAAAAGATGCACAAGGGGAGAGAACTGAGCATAATAGCAGAGGACCCTCTGGATGTGGAACCAGTAAGGACAAAGCAGGTTTGGATGGCGTTCCATACGCAGACCAATGGTGGTATTTTTAATATAGTTGGTTAAAGGGCTTTATTTAGCAAGTTACAGTTGACCCTTGAACAATATGGTTTTGAACTGGGCAGGTCCACTTATATGCAGGGTTTTTTTTAATAGTAATTACTACAGTACTACATGATCTGTGGTTGGTTGAACCCATGGTTGCAGAATTGCAGATACAGAGGAACCACGGATATGGAAGTCTGACCATAAGTTATTTATACAGATCTGTCTATCCATCCATCCATCCGTCCACCCATCTGTAGAGAGAGAGAGGGAGTGAGTGCACATGCTAGGTATTTACAGAAGTAGATATGGAAGTGTGAGGATATACAAACACACACATGTGTATGTGATGTATATAAGCATGTATATCCACGTTTCTATTTCAGGGCTGGAGCAAGGAAAGTGTAGAATGATCCTGGAGAAAATTTACTGTGCCAGAAAGTAGGAAAGAGTGGCGGGATGTGTAAAAAGATCCAGCTTGAAGAGACTCACACGGGGTAAATCTGAGCAATTTGGCCATAAAATAAACAATTATCATACAGAATATGAATAAAAAAAGAGGAAGGGAGGGAAGGAAGGGCTCTCATAATAGAATGCCAAACCATAAATATATAGAAGGAATGATGTAATGTAAAAATCCTTATTTACGGGCTTCCCTGGTGGCGCAGTGGTTGAGAGTCCGCCTGCCGATGCAGGGGACACGGGTTCGTGCCCCAGTCTGGGAAGATCCCACATGCTGCGGAGCAGCTGGGCCCGTGAGCCATGGCCGTTGAGCCTGCGCGTCCGGAGCCTGTGCTCCGCAATGGGAGAGGCCACAACAGTGAGAGGCCCACATACTGCAAAAAAAAAAAAAAAAAAAAAAAAAAAAAATCCTTATTTACAACCATCATAGTAATGATAGGTTCTGGCAAGAGTAATCAATGAATTATAAAACTACTGGTTGAAAGTTTACAAGGAGCAGGATGCTACAAAACCCAAAGTATCTCTCCACAAAGTATTAATCACAACAAGAAATACAGTAGGTATAAATTTGGTGAACACTACCTTAGCCAAGAGATGAACATGATCAATAACAGAACAAACGAACGTTTTAGATCTCTGGGGTATGCTATACTGAGAAGGACGCAACGTTGCTTCAGTACTATTACTGACAGAAATAAAGAACCAGATCTTATCGCAAGGAAGCATCCACGTTGAGAGTCTCCTGTTTCACAGTTATGACCACAGGGAGCATAACTGGCCAAAGGTCCCAGCTGCTGCTCTTAAACCCATCACCAGGTTTGCCTGGAGGCCGGCCTTGCCCCTGATTGCTCCTAGTCAGCACAGCAGGGATCCTAAGGCAGGCCATTTCTTGGAGACCAGGATTCCTCTGTCCAGTGACCTTTTTTCAAGGACTCTGACAGCCTTGAAGGAGTTTACGTGGATGACAAGGCAGTCTCGGATGATCTACCAAATCTTTCTTCCAAATCTTCACTCAGGGTCAGACTTGCACTATGAGCTGATAGCTCCGCCAGCCTTCCAGAGCTCCCTGCCATTTCCTCTCCGATGTTTTCCCTAATGAAAGATTTGTTCATTAAAGTCTTTCTCAGCACTTTGCCGTCTAGTTCTTGGAGGACCAGGACAAACCCCAAGCCCTAGAAGCATCCCTTTTTGGCTCTTTCTAGTAACCTTCCTTTCCATATGGTAGCCACTAATTTGTAATGGTGTAGATTCACTTAGCCTATTTTGTACTTGATATAAATGGAGTCGTGTAACAGGTGCTATTTTGTGTTGGCTTCATTTGCTCCACAGTATATCCATGACATTTATCCATATTGTTGGGAGTGGATACCTTTGATTCATTTTCATTGGTGGATATTATTGCAGTGTGTAAACATATCAAAATCTATTTATTAATCCCATTATTGGTGGGTATTGGGTACTTCCCCATTCTTGGCTATCACAGTTAGTGGTGATGTGAGCAATCTAGAATGTGCCTTGTGCACTTGTTTGAGGGATATTTCTATGGGTGGAGCCAAAGGGTTCTAGGGTATATGTTCAACTTTGGTAGATACAGTTGACCCTTGAAGAATGCATGGGCATGAGGGATGCATCTGAGTCTTTTATTCCATAGATGTTTTTAAAATATCTCTCACTTTTGGCCCAAGAGTGCTGCGTTTGGGTTTACAGTGTTTCTTAACTTTAAAATAGTCCAATTTTTCAATTTTTTCTTTCACAGTTGGTGACTTTTTTGGTCTTAAGAAATTCTTCCTACTCCAAGGCAAAAAGGCTGTTATCTTACGTTTCTTTCCTAAAGCATCATTGTTTACTTTTCAAATTTAAGTCTGCAGATCTTCTGCAATTTATATTTTTATATCCTATGCAGTAATGATTAATATTTTTCCCATATGGATATCCAGCTGACTGAGAACCAATAGTTGACCCTTGGACAACATGGGTTTAAACTACACAAGTGCACTTATACGAGGATTTTTTTTAATAGTAAATACTGCACTACTTCACGATCCAAGGTTGGTTCAATCCTCAGATGCAGAATTGCCGATTATGGAGAAACCATGTACGTACAGAGGACTGGCTATAAGTTATACTTGGATTTTCAGCTTAGCAGAGGGTTGGCACCCCTAACCCCCTTGAACCCTAGTTCAAGGATCAACTGTATTAACAAGAGTTCTTTCCCCTCTCTGCTGCAGTGTTTTCTTTTCTTTCTTTTTTCTTTTGGCCGTGCTGCGTGGCTTGCAGGATCTCAGTTCCCTGACCAGGGATTGAACCAGGGTCACCACAGTGAAAGCGCCAAATCCTTACCACTAGACCACCAGGGAACTCCCTGCAGTGTTTTCTTTTTACACGTTGTTATAATGTCTGTTTCAACATGGATTTTGATGTCTATTATCTTGTCTATCCTTGAGCGAACACCAGACTATCTTATATTGTAGATTTATAGTAAGATTTAATGTGACTAATATCTTTCTTTTCATTCTTCTTTCAGATTGTCCCAGCTCTTCTTTTATTTTTTATTTTTATGTTTTTTTAGATGTTGGGGGTAGGAGTTTATGTATTTATTTTTGCTGTGTTGGGTCTTCGTTTCTGTGCGAGGGCTTTCTTTAGTTGTGGCAAGCGGGGGCCACTCTTCATCGTGGTGCGTGGGCCTCACTATCACGGCCTCTTGTTGGGGAGCACAGGCTCCAGACGCGCAGGCTCACTACGTGGCTCACGGGCCTAGTTGCTCCGTGGCATGTGGGATCTTCCCAGACCAGGGCTCAAACCCGTGTCCCCTGCATTAGCAGGCAGATTCTCAACCACTGCGCCACCAGGGAAGCCCCCAGCCCTTCTTGTAGCTCTTTGCTTTCCCACATAATATTTGTAAACATCTCATCAATTTCCAAGGGGAAAAAATGCTGGTGTTTTTATTGGGGTTTGACTGAGCCTATAGATCATTTTGAGGATTACTGATATCTTTGTAATATTGAATCTTCAAGCCATGAATATCACTATTTTTAAGAATTTCTCTTGGAGAAAAATAAAAGTGGATCCCATGTAATAAAATGTACATAAATAGACTCCAAAATATTTAAAGGACCTACATGTGAAAGATAAGTCTAGAAAGTTAATTTTTAAAAGGTAGAAATATATTTTTTCACCTGAGGAGTTTCAGAAGCACAGATATTAAGAAATTATTGGTTTATTATCTTATAATTAAAGATTTCTATTCCATGAAGAACACAATAGAAAAATTTTAGAAACACGTGCCCAATTAGGAAAGGATACTTGTAATTGGTAAAACTGAAAAGGTATTAATAATCAGAATATGTAATAGAAATGAGGAAGAAAAAGATAGCATCCACATTAGAAAATGGGGCAAAAGTTTTAAGTAGACATTTATAGATGAAGCTACCAAGCATTTGAATAAAAGATCAAACTTATTAGAAATCAGAGAAATTTAACTAAAACAAGATACTACTATACACTTAATACACTAGCAAAACGGTGATGAGTCGTCCAAATGAAGGTAAGTGGTTGCACAAAAACCTGACGTGCAACTCTTTGGTAATCTGGACTGGTGTAGCCCTTCAGGAAGTCAATCTGGCTATATTATTAAAGTATACACATTTGCTATGAAATAATTTCACTCGGGTATGTATTCCAAAGAAATTCTCAGATACGTCTATAAACAAATGTAAGAAGATGTTTACTTTATTGTCATTGGCATGGCAGTTGGAAGAGTACAGGTAAAATGTGGGTGCAGAAAATGGAACTCTATGAAACAAATTAGATAGATGGGTGAATGTTTTTTTTTGTTTGTTTGTTTTTCTGCGGTACGTGGGCCTCTCACTGTTGTGGCCTCTCCCGCTGCGGAGCACAGGTTCCGGACGTGCAGGCTCAGCAGCCATGGCTCACGGGCCCAGCCGCTCCACGGCATGTGGGATTTTCCCAGACTGGGGCATGAACCCGCGTCCCCTGCATCGGCAGGCAGACTCTCAACCACTGTGCCACCAGGGAAGCCCGGATGGGTGAATCTTAAAAATATACTCCTGAATGAAGGAAATAAACACCAGAATGAATTTTATGACACAATATTATTTATATGAATCGAAAATATACACAAGTGCACATTGTGCACAAGAACACACCCAAAAGAAAACACATCAAACAAATTAGAATGGTAGCTTACGGGGTAGAGAAGGGAGTGGAGGGTGCCACAGGGAACAGGAGGTGAATAAATAAAACTTAATCATGTTACCGTATTTCATCATGCTATATCCAAGATTTCACTTTACTTGTAGTGGAAAGAAATCCTGTGTGCTATGTTGGCTTAAGTCAGGAATAGTTCTTGGAGGATATTTTCCTGAAAGAATTTGGAACAAATTTTTGAAAAAATCTTTGTTTATACTATGGATGATCTTTTTTTGTTTGTTTTGTTTTTTTCTTTAATTTCTGTTTTGTGGGTGTGTGTGGGATCTACTTTATTTTGTATTTCATTAATCTGATCTTATATTTTTCCATCTGCCTTCTTCAGTTTTATTATTCATTTATTAACTTCCTGAAATGGATGTTTTCTGAATCAATTTTCAACTTCCTTTCTACTTTGTTTTTTTTTGTTTTTGTTTTCCTTGCTGTACGCGGGCCTCTCACTGTTGTGGCCTCTCCCGTTGCGGAGCACAGGCTCCGGACGCGCAGGCTCAGCGGCCATGGCTCACGGGCCCAGCCGCTCTGCGGCATGTGGGATCTTCCCGGACCAGGGCACGAACCCGTGTCCCCTGCATCGGCAGGCGGACTCTCAACCACTGCGCCACCAGGGAAGCCCCCCTTTCTACTTTAATATATGCTTTTAAGGCTCAACATTTCCCTCTATGTATGTGTTCAAATCTCCAGATCCAATTATGAATTTGAATGTTTCTCTTCATGGTTCTGTCAATTTTTGCTTTATAAAGTATCAGCTGAAGTTATTAGTTTCTGATAATTGGAAACTTTTATGACTGTGAAGTGTCCCTCCGTATGTCAAGTAATGCTTTTTCCTTCCCCTTAAAGTTCACTTGGTCAAATAGCAATGTCACAGATTTTATAATTACAGAAATAACTTGAGACCTAGGATGTTGATGTCTGTCTCTAGAAAGGATTTTCCCTTGCTTCTGCACGGGTTGTAAGATGCTAACAAAACACGTTCACCTTTACACAATCTCAGGGAATGAGGTGTTTTGGCGTTTGGCTTCAGTCCCTGCCAAAGAAAGCCCAGTTTCCTTCTCCCCTTATTCCAATGGTGAAACTCTTTGGGGTTTACCAGGAAGCCTTCGTGGCTGGTAATGCTTTTATGTCGCTTAGCCTCTTGAAGACGTCCAAAATTCTACTGAGTTTGTACGCCTTTCAATGAACAGAATCTACACTCTTCTGAAGCCTACACAGTAGAACGGCAAGACTGCCCGAGACCTTCTCAGGGATTCCGGAAAGTGAAAACCAGAGTGAAAACATGTAGTCCAGAGCTGGTGCCGGTAGACACCCCCGCACCCACCCTTGCATTCTGGGACATGTAGTCCAGAGCTCGTAAACTCGTGTAGTCCCATATACTGCAGCTACAGTAACGCCTCGCTGTAAAGGTTTACCCGCGGAATTCTGGGAAATGTGGTCCAGGAGTTCCGGGTTAGTCGCAGGCACTTCCGCCCCAGGAGGACACGTAGCAGCCATGTTTTGCGTGATGGCGGTGTTTCAGGTCCGCTCTTCACGACCCATTCAAGCTTCCCCGACATGCGCCTGGGGCCAACGTTTGCAGACCTTTCATTTGGGGAGAAAGAGGAGGGGCGGCTAAAAGCGGAGGTTTGAGGGCCTGGAGTGGTGATGTACGTCCCGCGGGCGGAGCTTCTTTGCGTTTGGTAACGTACCCGGGATGGGGTGGGCTCAGGTCGTGCCTCCTGGGGTTTGAGGGTCTCCCCGGTTTTCTTCACCCCTAACCTGACCCCGTCCCCCACCTATGAGCTAGCCCTACCGCTTCATACGGCGTCACACTGGGTGAGTTGCTTAACTCCTCTGTGCCTCCGTTGCTGTTCGGTAAAAGGGGGGAGAAAGGAATGCCTTGTTAACATAGTGTTGTGAGAAGAAACGAGATAGCACAAGTAAAAGGTCTACAACTGCCTGATACGTTGTTGGTATTAATACTACGCTAATTCGGGAGGCACCCATTTCGCAGCGGGATTCTGTGAGCCCAGGAAGCTGAATTGTCCTGGACTCCTGGCCTGTTTTGGAAGGAGAGGACTTCTAGCTGGTACGGGGGCGGAAGGGGGTGCGGTATGAATTAGTGGGGATGGAAACAACAGCCCTGGTATTTCACAGTCTCCTTTCCTTCCCCAGCCCTGGCTTCTCAAAAAGCACTGCACGGAGGAAGAGGCAACAGAGCCCCACGTGAGTAGGACTTGGCATTCTTCTACTTAAGATATTCCTATAAATTGTAGAACGTATGGGACATGGGTAACGATGATAACTGAGCCTTGGTCACTAATTTCCATTCTAAAAGCTTTATGCACATGACCACATTTCCATCAGGCAGTGGCTCTGTGAATTGGTACTGCTGTTTTCTCTACTTTAAGGCTGAGGAGCTGGGGGCAGGGAACACAACCCTGTGGGCCCATCCTCACCCCGATGGTAGGAGGCAGAGCTGGGGTTGGGACCCAGGCAGTTTGAGTCCAGCAGCTGAGTTTGCTAATCCCTTTGGTATATTCTCTTTGAGCATAGGGTACTGGCTAGAATCATATCATGAAAGTAGGTTGGGACTTAATTGTGGGGACCTTGAGAGCAAGGTTTAGGCTATTTTATGAGTTTTTAAGATAGTTTTCTCAACTGGGTCATTTATTTTATTTCAAATAATATGTATATCATAGAAGCAGCATAATCATTATGGAAAAATGCAGATATATACATAAAGAAAAATTTTAATTATCTATAACTTTAGGATGTAAAGATAGCAGTTGTTAATGTTTTAGTGCCTTTTTGTCTGGTTACTCTTTGTGTATGTTTCTGTGTAGTGGAGGCTGTTTTTTGTGGGACTGATGTTCCACTGCAGTGCTACTCAAATTGTGGTCCACAAACCAGCGGCACTGGCATCACTTGGATAGAAATGCCCAGCCTTGAGCCCCATTCGAGACCTTCTGATTTATAATTTCTGCGTAGGGGGCCCAGGAGGCTGCATTCCAACAAGATCCCGCAGTAATTCACATGCACGTGAAAATTCGAGAAGCTCAAGAGAGGGTCTTTTCTGGAAACTGAGGCCGAGGAAATTGACCCTGCTGGATGTCACAGATAAAACTGAGCTGGATTCACCAAAGCCCTACTTAGTCCAATGATTTTATTCCCCCACTAATTATTGTCAACTGTCAGGGCCCCTTTCAGAATCCTGAATTGAGCAGAAGACAGCTAGCAAGTGTAGAGTCAAAATGGAGGTCGTTAGAAGTTGTGAAGATGTCTCTCTCCCAAGCTTTGGGGAGTGGAATCATTGCCATCTTTTGTACTAGATCGAACCCGGGCCCCCTGCATTGGGAATGTGGAGTCTTATCCACTGCACCACCAGGGAAGTCTCCCATTTATTTCTTAAACTTTCCTATATTTATGATGATATAATTACAATTCAGATTCCTGTCTTTTTTCATTTGAATTAGGTATGGACTGTCAAACTATTTTTTATCGTTGTTGCAGAATCCTGGCTTTTATTAGTTCTCTTTACCTCTGTGCATAATTGTCAAAAGGGTACTTCCTGTTTAAAAAGAAACTTAACGTATTTTTATACCTTTTGTAAAAAGTTGTCCATGTCAATTTAAATATTATTGTTGCAGTCACAAAATCTTTAGGAAGACAAGCAGAGATTTTCAGAAGTCTAAAGACTCTCACATAACAGGGCAACAACGTATGACCTCCACATGTCTGACAGTCTTCTGTTGGTAGAAATCACATCTCTAAGGATAATTTCTAACTAAAATATCATCTGCTTTACCGCAGTTGCTAAGAAATAAGAAACCCTGACAGTGGTGTTCTCAGAGCTTCCTACCTTATGACGATCTCACGAGGTGGATGCCCGTGTTCTCCCCTACTGGCAGAGGACAGAACTGAGGCGAAGGGATGTGCATAATTTGCCCAGGGTGACACTGCTAGTGAATGGCGTAGCCTGATCAGAGCCCATGCCTATTGACTCCAAAACCTACTCTGACTTACATGGTCTCTGTTTACACCATACCCAGAATAAGAATGACCCCTGTGGAAGCTGCAGGCACACTGTGAGGGGGCCACTGTGTATGAATGGGCAGGTCATTCCTCACACAGCCACTGAGGGGGTTCACGGGGGCATCTGGTATCTGCGTGGGGCTCTGCTCATCAAGCATAATCAGCTGTAGCCACCCCGAGGACTGGGAGCCTTGGTAATTCACAATGAGCACCACGTGGGTTAGTGACTTCTTTTTCTTTAAACCAGTTTCCAGTTTGACTTCTTCTTTCCCTGTCTGTCTTGCTAGGACTCTGCACTGCCCCAGAAGGAGAGAGAAAATGAGCACATTCCAGGTGAGTAGAGCTTGCCTTTCTTGCTGTTAAAAACGCCATTTTTGTACTCAGGTTGGACACAGGTTTTCCTCTTCTTTTTTCTTTTTCTTTTTTTTTTTTGATTGGAGTATAGTTGATTTACAATGTATTAATTTCAGGTGTACAGGAAAGTGATTCAGTTATACATATATATACATATATTTTCAGATTCTTTTCCCTTATAGGTTATTACGAAATATTGGGTATAGTTCCATATGGGTTTTCTCTTTCAAGGAGAGTCTAAGCATATGAGGACCTGAGTGTGCCATGTGTGCTTTTTTTAAAATTCCTGTTAAATTTAATTGGTTTCGGTTTTAATTTTTGTTTTATTTCATCATTTTTTTATTTTACAAGTAAAAGAAAAATTAAGGGAAATGAAGGACATCTTCCAGTCTACTGCTTACCTGCTTACAAATTAGCTGCTTTTATATTTCTGTAATCTCTTCATCATATGTATTCATGGATGTGTATTTGTATTTATAACATAGATACAGTTTTAAATTGTTTTTTTCATTTAATACTAGCTAACATTCACTTTTAATTGCTTTATCATGTTCCTGCAAACTTAGGCACCTATTTTTTTTTTTTTTCCCCGGTATGCGGGCCTCTCACTGTTGTGGCCTCTCCCGTTGCGGGGCACAGGCTCCGGAGGCGCAGGCTCAGCGGCCACGGCTCACGGGCCCAGCTGCTCTGCGGCATGTGGGATCTTCCCGGACCGGGGCACGAACCCGTGTCCCCTGCATCGGCAGGCGGACTCTCGACCACTGCGCCACCAGGGAAGCCCTGCACCTATTTTTTAAACTATTCTTTATTCACAGACATTGAGTTGAAAGACTTCTCCTGTTTTCGGAGCACTACAGTGACAGTGTTCCTGATTTAACCTTGTTCTCAAAATATCTGTTCTGAAGAATATTGCCCCTTTTTGCCCTTAACATAGTAGGTTTAGGTATTCAGAATTTAAGAGGTATGTTTTCCATGTGGTGCCTTGGATGTTTTTTGGTAGAATATCCAAATACGGCAGAGCACAGCAGGATCAAACTGCTGCTTCACGCAGAAAAAATAATGTATGGTTAGAAGTTTTCTCACGACCAGAGTTAGATTCAGTCTTCCCCATGCTTGAGTCAGACCCTTTGTGTATTTTATTTACTGGTTTGTTTCTTTTTCCATCTTCTATTTTTTTCTAATCAGAGTAATACATGACCTTAGTTTAAAAAGTCCAGTGGTACTTAAAGCACTTGTCACTGCATAGACAGCTCAGAACAATTGTATAAAGAGGTGCTTGGTTTCATCTTTGTTTTAAATATAAAGAATAGGGGTTGTGAAAAAAGGAGGAACCAACTCAGACTCACCCAGAAAACCAAGGGTCTGGAGTCAGAGTATTGCATTCAAGCGAAAGACAGAAACGGGGAAAGAGAGAGTTTTCATTCAGAGACCTGGCATGGCCTTTTGGTTAGTTTCCACAGATAACACTCCTTCTCAGCTGGTTCCCACCTCAATGAGAAAGCAGGTGCCATCAAATACTGCCAGGACTAAATTGGTAACTGTTTCTGGGGCACTTGGCAATAATAATTAAACAGTGAAAGCTTTTTAGTTCAGGATCCAGGGGTTAGAATTCTAGGGAGTTTACTTATGAGTTGTCTGAGAGCCCCAGGTAAATACACAAAGCTTTCTCTTTCATAGCTGCACGTCCGGTGAGGCTGAGGAAAGTCAGTGTGTGGCATTGGCAGGATGGAAGGAGGGGGTGCTGGGAAGTCTGCACACCTCACAGGAGCCGGAGCAACTTCCCATCCTCCTCGTCTCCTCGGGGCTGCCCCTCTTCCACTGGCCACTGGGTATAAGATTGAGGTGGTGGTGTTTGTCGTAGGAGGCGGTGACCTTCAAGGACGTGGCCGTGGCCTTCACAGAGGAGGAGCTGGGGCTGCTGGACTCGGCCCAGAGGAAGCTGTACCAGGATGTGATGGTGGAAAACTTCCGGAACCTGGTCTCAGTGGGTGAGGACAGCCTTTCTCTGCGAGTGTCTTTGTGACCTTGGTGTTTCAAGGCTTTGGGCCTCTTGAGGTGGTTCCCTGAGTTTGGGGACCAGACTTTTGCAATTCCTGTGGGACACGAGAGGATGCCTCTGGTCTTTCCAAACAGTGTGTTTCAGGTCCTTTTCAATTATTCTGTAAAAGAACTGTAAATCGACAGTATCTTGCTGTACCTTGTGTATTCTTTTTCAGATTTCCCTCCCTGCCATTAGTGGATCATAAAGCCAATTTATTGAGCCCTACGTGTGATTTTTTAATGAAATAAAATAGTATAGAAAATATCAGAGTTTCTTAGGAAGAGTACAACACATTGCAGCAGAAACTCTGGGCGATGGCATGAGTGGTGTGAGAGCCAGTGGGAACAGATTTCATGAAAAGAGACATTGGTTAGATATAGGTCATTCAAGCTTCGTTTTAGTAATGTATACTTTTCTACCTGTGTATCTAGGTTGTGAAATAAATGCTGTTTCTTCAGTGGGTCGTGATACAAAGTTTGAAAAACACAGCTTTCAATACCTTGAATATGCAGTTGGAACTCAAATTTCTAGTAAACTTTCGCTCTAGCCCGTTCATGTTAACTTGTGACTTTGCATGTTCTCATTCTTCAAACGAGATACAAAACATATAGAAAGAGAAGAGAGGCTTTGGTTGATGAATTCAGCAACGCAGATAGAAATTTAGGTGAGAACCAAGCAGTCGTGAGTTCCTGTGGTTAGCTGTCTATCTGTTTTGCTTCTCACCAGCCCTGTGCTGTCCATCACCTGGTCCCAGTTGGAAATCTCTTTCCAGGATTATTGCATAGTCTTTGTACTGGTCACCTGTTGCCACCCTTCTCCTCCCACAGTTTGTTCTTTAGGTGGCAAAGTGATCTTTTGTAACTTTAAGTCAGGTTATGTTCTTGTTTCAAAATTCTCTTGTGGCTTCTTTTACTTAGAATAAAAACCACTTAAAGTGGCTTCTAGAGCCTTCTGTGGGCTGCTGTTCGTTCTCCACCACCTCCCTGAATACACCACCTCTCCTCCCTCTTACCCTATCTTTTCCAGACCTGCAAAGGATGCTTCTGCCACAGAGCCTTTTCCTTGTCCTTCTCTCTGCCTGGAATGCTCTTTCACCTGTAATCTTTTAGGCCTCTACTTCTTTCAGTCAGTCACCTTAAAGATGAGGAGGTGGCTGTCCTCTGACCACCCTATGGGAAATACAGTCCTCTCTTTCTTACTCTCTCTGCCC
This sequence comes from Mesoplodon bidens, assembly GCF_964165515.1. NCBI lineage: Eukaryota > Metazoa > Chordata > Mammalia > Artiodactyla > Ziphiidae > Mesoplodon > Mesoplodon bidens. The sequence goes on from NW_027671268.1 coordinate 161,741, forward strand.
TGCCTTGTTTTGTCTCTAAGCGTTTCACTCATGTACATTTTGTTCACCTGTTTCTCGCCTCTCTTTCTTCCACTGGAGGGTAATCCAGGAGTGCAGGAGGAATTTGGTCTGTTATATGTTTATTGCTCACTAGCCTCAGTGCTTAGCATAGTCTTGGTACATGACAGGAACTCTTAAATATTTCTTGAATAAACGAATGAGTTAATGGATAGAGAAATTAGCCTTCCATGAAAATAGCTAGTAGGCGGTGAACAAATCCGAGTGAATAAGGGATATTGCTAAATGTTTTTTTGTCTTCAAATGAATTCCTAGCCTAATTCTAACTTCTCAGGTGCCCATGATGTGTGTATGTGTGTGTTTGCCTTTCTGTACAAGTTGGCCCTCATCAACTTGCACAAAAAATATGTATAGAACCTGTAATTATAACCAAACTGAGTAAAATGCTTTCCCTGTGACTTTCCTTGAGCTCTTAGTAGCAGAGCAAATTCATTTGGGGAGGAAATACTGTTTTGAATGAGGATTCTTATGTCTACTTCTTAGGTAACCCTCCCATAGAAGGAAAGAAATTTCTGTTTCCTTATCCCTTATACCAGGGGAGAACAGGTCTCAGAAAACAGGCAGCTGGTGAGTTAGCCTTTCCCTTAAAAGATTTGCCCCGCTGCGTCCCATTTGCCTCCTCCAAAGCCCACCTCACTAATAAGAAATCGATCTTTGTTAGCTCTACAAACATTTTGTGTGTGTGTGTGTGCATTTGTATGTATCTTGTAGAAGGCATTTTAGATAATGTCACCTTGGGTGCTTTGATCATTCTTTAATAGTTTCTAGTCTGTTTCTTCTCAATACTTATCACAGGCTATGGAAGTTATTCCCAGCTCACTCATAAACCCCATTCTTCACTTTGGAACTCATTCTTGTTAAAGACCAATGTATCTGTGTCCAAAAATTTTCCATGCTGTTTTTAAAGAGACAGCATTCTTCCCTAGCCTCTAAATTTTGACTCCTGATTGGCAGGGGGAGTGGAGGAACATATTAGGCAGCACAAATGCCTCAGAAGGATCCAGTGCATAGGTCTTTATGCTTTTTTTTAACCCCACTGATTCTTAGACCCTTTTTTAAAATTAATTAATTTTTGGTTGCATTGGGTCTTCGTTGCTGCATATGGGCTTTTCTCTAGTTGTGGTGAGTGGGAGCAGCTCTTCGTTGTGGTGCGCAGGCTTCTCATTGCAGTGGCTTCTCTTGTTTCAGAGCACGGTCTCTAGGAACGCGGGCTTCAGTAGTTGTGGCACGTGGGCTCAGTAGTTGTGGCTCACGGGCTTAGTTGCTCTGCGGCATGTGGGATCTTTCCGGACCGGGGCTCGAACCTGTGTCCCCTGCACTGGCAGGCAGATCATTAACCACTGTGCCACCGGGGAAGTCCCGGTTTTTAGCACCTTTCATATCCTCCTCAGCACTAACCCCCTTGGTGTGCTGCCGCCTCGGGTGCAGCCTTTCAACTTAAGCAAAACTGTACTTTCCAGTCCTTTTCCTGTATCTGATACCTGACGTGTAAAAGCTGTTTCGCTTCTCTGACTTGGTTCAAACTTAACCTGGGATTCAGAATTGTAGAGAATCCTAGAAATCAAACTGAGTTCACCTGTGCATGCATTTCTTGAGCCCTGACTAACTGCTAGGCACTGTTAAAGCTGTGAGCACAGCAAAATGCTTGTCTTTATTGATACTGTGTTATGGTAGGAATGACATGTAATTTTTGAAAGATGATTTAAATAGTATGTCAGAGTAGTCATTTGGTTTTAAATGGGTTTCATTAATGCTAAGTATTTGGGAGTTTAACAGACCATCTCTTGGTTTCTGTTAGTATATAAACCAGAGAACTTCATTTGTCGTGCGAAAGATCAGCTGAACCATCCTGAGGTTCATTAAAGTCTCATACTGTGTCTTAAGTGTAAAATCTTGAATCTTTGAACAAAGCTTTCACGTGTCCACATCTCTGAATTCTCTGTCCATATAGAAGAAAACAATCAAAGTGAGTTGAGGGCCGTTCAAGACAGAGGATCACGTGAAGAGCTTTCCTGCTGGCAAATCTGGCAACAGATTGCAAATGACTTAACCAGATGCCAAGACTCCATGATAAATAGTTGTCAGTTCCACAAACAAGGTGATTCCCCCTGTCAGATTGGGGCAGGACTCTATTCAAATTTCTGAAGATGAGAACCGTATATTAAATGATAAAGCAGGTGATCCCAGTAGTACTGGAAATCCAAGGTTTGCAACTTTGAGAGCCCAGGATTCTTGGAGGAAAACTTCATTGGCTGAGTCCCAGAATTATCAGAATAGACACCAGCAAATTTCCATGAAAAATAAACTGTGTCAGTGTAAAGAGGATGTTGACACCATCAGTTGGATTTCACATCACCTTGATGCTCATGGAGTACACAAGGGTCAAAAATCTTACGGCTACAGCGATTATAGAAAAGATAGCACGAGGGTTTCAACACTGGATCAGAATACTATGATTCACACAGGACAAAATCCTTACCAGTGTGATGAATGTAAAGAAACCTTCACCGATCTCTCCACCTTTGATCTTCACCAGCAATTACACTCAAAAGAGAAGTCTCATGTGCAGTGAGTGTGGAAAAGGCTTCCGTTACAGCTCGGTTCTTCATATTCATCAGAGAGTTCACGTGGGAGGAAAACACAGTGAGTGTGATGAGTGTGGCAAGGAGTTCAGTCAGAGCTCACAGCTGCAGACTCCTCAGAAAGTCCACACTGTAGAGAAACCATTCAAATGTGGGGAATGTGGGAAAGGCTTCAGTCGTAGGTCAGCACTTACTATTCATTGTAAAGTCCACACGGGAGAGAAACCTTATAATTGTGAGGAGTGTGGGAGGGCCTTCAGTCAGGCCTCTCACCTTCAGGACCATCAGAGAGTCCACACTGGGGAGAAACCATTCAAATGTGACACATGTGATAAGAGCTTCAGTCGGAATTCACACCTTCAGTCCCATCAGAGAGTCCATACGGGAGAGAAACCATACAAATGTGAGGAGTGTGGGAAGGGCTTCATTTGTAGCTCAAATCTATACATTCATCAGAGGGTCCACACAGGAGAAAAGCCCTACAAATGTGAGGAATGTGGGAAAGGCTTTAGTCGGCCTTCAAGTCTTGAGGCCCGTCAGGGAGTCCACACTGGAGAGAAATCATACATATGTAATGTGTGTGGTAAAGGCTTTACTCTGAGTTCAAACCTTCAGGCACATCAAAGAGTCCATACAGGAGAGAAACCATACAAATGTAATGAGTGTGGGAAGAGCTTCAGGAGGAACTCCCATTATCAAGTTCATCTGGTTGTCCACCCAGGGGAGAAGCCCTATAAATGTGAGGTATGTGGGAAGGGCTTCAGTCAGAGTTCATATCTTCAAATCCATCAGAAGGCCCACAGTGTAGAGAAACCTTACAAGTGTGAGGAGTGTGGGCAGGGCTTCAATCAGAGTTCACGACTTCAGATCCACCAGCTGATCCATACCGGTGAGAAACCATACAAATGTGAAGAGTGTGGGAAGGGATTCAGTCGTAGAGCAGATCTTAAAATTCATTGCAGAATCCACACCGGAGAGAAACCGTATAATTGTGAGGAGTGTGGGAAAGTCTTCAGGCAGGCCTCAAATCTTCTGGCCCATGAGAGAGTCCACAGCAGAGAAAAACCATTCAACTGTGAAGAGTGTGGGAAGAGCTTTGGTCGGAGTTCACACCTTCAAGCCCATCAAAAAGTCCACACTGGAGAAAAGCCATACAAATGTGAGGAGTGTGGGAAGGGCTTCAAGCGGAGCCTGAACCTCGACATGCATCAGGGGGTCCACACAGGAGAGAAACCATGTAAGTGTGGGGAGTGTGGGAAGCACTTCATTCAGGCCTCAAGTCTTCAGCTTCATCAGAGCGTCCACACTGGAGAGAAGCCGTACAGATGTGACAGATGCAGTAAGGTCTTCAGTCGGCCTTCACAGCTACAGTCCCATCAAAGAGTGCACACGGGGGAGAAGCCTTACACGTGTGAGACCTGTGGGAAGAGCTTCAGCTGGCGCTCCAATCTGACAGTTCATCACAGAATCCATGCTGCTGATAAATCCTATAAAAGTGATAGGAGTGGTAAGACCATCAGAGAGCCCACACACGAAAAAAGTTCCATAAAATGATGAAAACAGAGACAGAAACAACTCAGGTGTCATGTGAATTCTTCCAGTCATCAAGTTCAGAAGAAAAAAAAATCATTTGTTTCATTAAAGTCGGTGTTTCAGCCATAGCTCAACATGTCCCAGTAGCCAGGAGGCCACACGGCAGAGAACTCTGGTAAATGGTGTAGTAAGTTTGAACTTTGACCTCTATTAAATATTAGGGGAGAAGCCTTAGTGTGAGTTTTAGCAGGCCTTGTACAAAAGTATGATGAACATGCCAAAATTTATGCCCATTACAACGTAAATTCCACGAATGCAGCGACATTTGTTCTGAATCTACAGTCTGAACATTGTCAGCTACTTTGTAGGTGCTCGATATTTGTTCAGTTAATGAACGAGGAAAAACTTTTTGAAAATTATGTTGCAATCCCCTCCAAAATTTCATAAAAATTTGTATTCAGAGGAGTTAACCTAAATCTGGCCTTAAAAGTAATTCAGGGAGACAAAAATTTGAAGTGTTAGAAAACCACTCAGTATTGCAATTTGTAATATTAATGTGGCATCGTCCTGTTATGATGAGCTCCATTTGTCTCCCCCCAGCCTCGCTTCAAGTTGGATCTTATCTTGGACTTTGTCTATCTAATATTCTGTGAACCTTATACAGTACAAATTTGGTTATCTTTTGTGACAGTATAGACTTACTGAAAATGGATTGTTCATCTTGCAATACAGAAAGCATACTGTTGACCCTTTTTTCAAGAACGTCAAGGCAGAGGTTTAAGTGTCAGAAAGAGTTCCTAATGACAGTGACAGAGGACAAACATTTCTTAGTAAATGAACTGATCGTTGGTTTCTTACTCACCACATTTCCGTCTAGGTTTTGATGTGATTGTCTCCCAAGGGTTTTAGCATTACTTTCATCAGGACTTCTTAAGTAGAGAAAAGAGGCTGTGTGAAGTAGATTACTTTTGTCAAGTTCTCTATCTCCTTACTCCTCTCTGGCCTGAGATAAAAAGAAAAAAATTATTTGTTGAAATTTGGTAATTTCATCAAACATATTTATTCAATGACTGACTTGCACACTTTTTCCTAGCGGTGGATTGAAAAATTGATTTTCAAAGTGAAGTTGCTGAGTACATATCAAAACATAGAACGTGCGTCCCTTTGATATAGAAATCACAGAATAGGACCTTATAATTAGGAAATTCAAGTAGAAAAGGTGAGTAGCATGTCAATGTTACTAAATTTTGTAAAAGTGAAATATTCAATAGGAATGTCTTTATATTTTAAGATACTTATGTAATGACAGGTCTGTTAAAATGATGGCTTAAACTTAATGACAGAAGCATGTAACAGTTTAATGTATTTTAGGTAGGTACATCACATACCTTTATCAAACATGCATGTGTGTGTGTTAATGCATCCTATCATCTGTAAAGGGATATTCACCCTTATGTAAACAGTGGCAAGATTTTCAGGGATTTTTTCCACATTTAACTTCCATATTTTAAATTTTTCATTGAGCATCAATTTTCCAGTAAAATACTGTTATTTTTATAGTAACATAGGTAGTAAAATAATGTAAAATATAATATTAAAAATTACTAAGAACATATTAATCCCTCACAGTAAGAAATCCTATCATCATGAGGTATACATATATATGGCCAAAATTAAGGAATAGACCTCTAGAAATCAGTTATAAAAAAGAAAAAATGTATATGGTTATTCAAAGAGACAGAATATTAGTCAGTGTAACGGTCTATTTATAATTAATGCATTTGAAGTTTAGGATAAATCCATGCAGCCCAGAATATTCTGTTTTAATTCCAACAGTAGAAATGTACACATCCTAGTTCTCCTCATCAGGCTTCCTTACTGGGTGAATGGATGGATAGCTCGGGGTACCGGCTTGTCCTTTCAAGTGCTTGGTCTGACTGGAGAAGTAGCTGGGTCGTTCCAGACACTATGACACAGAGAACCATTAGCTGTGGGAAAAGAGGAATTTACCCCCCAAAAAACTTTTTAAATTGTTTACAAAGTAACAGTGATTGGGCAAATCCTGAAGATAGAGAGTGGAAATAGGTAAGTTTTAGAGGTAAAATTTATCAACGATTCCCTAAGGAAAAATGTGCATAGGGAAGAAACCTAGAATGATGGGAACAAGTTGTTAAGGAGGAGGTTTGCATACCATTTCCTACTTCTTGGTCATTTCACTGATGTTTAACACTTACTTGGTTAAAGGGCTTTACTCAGCAAAAGATGTATTTAATGTGAGAGGCAGGTTTCCAAGATTGGTTTCCTAGACCACACCTTCACATGTGTATGTAAAGTCCATGCTACCTCAAATTGCATTGCATTAGATGTCAGAAATCCTAGGGCTTTCTTGTTTGGTTTGGTTTGGTAGATATCAAACCACCAACTCTCAAGGTAATTTGTAGTTTAGTGAGTTAAGTCAAGGGCTGGAAAACTACCTCCTGTGAGCCCAACCTGGCTCATTGCCTTTAAAGCTTTATTGGAACCTAAAAGCTCTTTATTGGCCCATCCATTTATTTACCATCTTTGAGTGTTTCCCATTGTGCTGACAGTGTTCAGTGGTTGTGACGAGCACTGATGGCCCACAAAACCTAAAATATTTACTTTCTGGCCCTTCAGAGAAAAAGTCTGTTGATCCCTGTGGTAAGCCCAAAAGGTTTGTCTCTGTAAGTGAAAGACCACAAGTAGAGCAGAACTTAGACTTGGTTCAGTGAGGATTCCAGAGAGGTTTCCTTTTTGATTCTCATATCTGCCCTTCTGGTTGACCTTGTTCTTTAGTTTGGTTCAAAGACAGTGGTAGCAACTAGGGACTACCTGTTTCTTTCTTCACATTCAATGAAAGAGCTGCTCTTCCATTCTTAGTGTTGAGTAGTTCACAACTCACTCCCAGTGCGTGGCTTCCTCTAACCTTGACTCCCATCTATGCTAAAGACTAAATCTTTAGCTTTGTATCCAGTTCCATTGGCCTTTGTAGGGCCTTCAGTTTCAAGTCCCAGTTGATAGCTTGAGCTCGAAATCTGTTTTTACCGTTGGGGATTTTCTGTCTTAGCTTTGAGCTTGGCTACATAGCAACACTTTGGGGGACTTGTTATAATCAGCATTTCTATCTTTCTTTCCTTCCTTTTTATTTATTTATTTTTTTAAGGGGATCCAAAGTCAAATTCAGTCAGTGGCTGAATGACAACACATTGATTCACAACCTTGTAGATTCTCTTATGTCATAGGGCATCAGTGGGAAGGAGTAGAATCCTGGAAATTTGAGGTGGAAATATATGGGCAGATTCCAACAAAGCTGAGGCCTGTGACCTCTGACCTGTGACCTCTTAGTTGAGCCTGCTGTGCTATTAGAAGGAAGTCTGCCTCTACTCTGAGGTAGTTTCCTTGCAGGGGTCTGTGGATCCTCAAGACTTGCCTCCACTACCTCTCGTTTTTCCAGACCTAGTAATCAGACTAGAGTCCTTGAAATGGGGACGGGAGCAGGGAAGGGGTGGGTACCCACCGGGTATAAAGGATGACCATGAGGAGACACTATCTGCTAAAATACGGAATTTTATAACTTATATCAATAGAAACCTGAGAAATAATGTGTGTGGAGTTTGTAGGTATTGAAGCAGGTGGGAGTAATGTAATATTGGGTTAGGCTGGATTTGTTGATACGAGTGCATTCAACACCCATTCCAGACTCAGCGTGTTAGCTTGGCTACCTGGGAATGCCTTCAGCAGTTTGCTCAAATGACTGAAACCTGTACCCAAAGTTAGCGTAGGCTAAAGTCAAAATGCCAGGACTTTCTAAGTATGTTGTAGCAAAATTTCTTGACGTTGGCATGACTGACATTTTGAACTGGATAGCTCTTTGTTGTTGGGAGCTGTCCTGTGCAATGTAAGATGGGCCAGTGGCACATACTCTTCCCTGCCACCCTAGTTGTAACAATAAAAAGTGCCTTGAGGGCTTCCCTGGTGGCGCAGTGATTGAGAGTCCGCCTGCCGATGCAGGGGACACGGGTTTGTGCCCCGGTCCGGGAAGACCCCACATGCCGCGGGGCAGCTGGGCCCGTGAGCCATGGCCGCTGAGCCTGCGCGTCCGGAGCCTGTGCTCCGCAACGGGAGAGGCCACAACAGTGAGAGGCCCGCGTACCAAAAAAAAAAAAAAAAAAAAGTGCCTTGATACATCCGTGTGCACCAGCCACGTGGGGCTCATTCATAACACAGCTCCTTAAAGAAAAAAGTCTCAAGGGGCTTCCCTGGTGGCGCAGTGGTTGAGAGTCCGCCTGCCGATGCAGGGGACATGGGTTCGTGCCAGGGCCCGGGAAGATCCCACATGCCGTGGAGCGGCTAGGCCCGTGAGCCACGGCCACTGAGCCTGTGCGTCTGGAGCTTGTGCTCCACAACGGGAGAGGCCACAACAGTGAGAGGCCCGCGTACCACAAAAAAAAAATAAAATAAAAGTCTCAAGACACTGCCACATATTTCCTGGGAGGGGGGACCAAAAGTGTCCCCAGCTGAGAACCACCACTGTAGAAGGTTTACAAAGGCATAGGAATGCCAGACCACTGGAGTGGATTTATCATATAAGATCTGCTCACCCAAACCCCCTATGTGCCCTGGGAGGGCTCAGAGGACACTTCCTTTGCCAGAGGTTTAAGAAACGTATTGGTGAGGGGAGCGTTAGCAGTCTTGGAATGCTCTGTAGCTGCTCTTCTCTGCAGGCCAAGAATGAGAGGGAAATGATGTCATCATAATGGGCTCCCTAAATTCAGTGAGGCTAATGGGATCGTGGGGCATCATTGGTCAAGTGGAAACACTTCATTGGCAGAGATAAAGTGAGCGTGTTTTTCACAATGAACAGCAAAATGAAAGGGCTCATTAGAATGCTTTGATACACAAAGATTTTTTATTTGCTCATGTGCTATCTCTAGGGCTGAAATAAATGGGAACTCTACTAATACCCTACTTGATTTGAATCAGGAGAAAAGCTCTAGGTCTGATGAACATGTCTGACCGGAATCAACATGGGAGTTGTGCTCCCTCAGCCAATTGGATAACATGAGTCAGTTCCCATTTCCAGAGCATCTTGAATGAAGGGCAGGCCGGGTCCCCTTGAGGGAGGATATACCCTGGTTTACTACCAACTCTCCCGAGGGTGCTTTCTTCTCCCTGGAAGGGATAAAACAACTGAGGTAGAACAGGAAGAGACAAGAAGCACTCCAAGCTCTGCTGGTCAGGGTTACCCTCCAGCGTTGCCTTAATGCTCAGAGCCACACACACCACAGTGAGCTTGGCTCCAGATCAACTACCACGCAACGAAGGTTCTGGAACATTTCCATATCTCGGGGGACCTCATTTCCACGTGACTCTCTTTCATATTCCCCTTTGTCACAGAAGGCTAGGTCCAGTGGTCCGGGTGAGATCTCGGCTCAGGCCCAAGGCTCTCAGACCTCAACGGTCTGGTCCTGCCAGGGCCCCTGTCCTCTCTGGAGACCACTCCTGGCTCTCTCTGCCGAGAAGGCGCTGCTGGCAGTACGTCCTCTAAGAGTTGAGGTCCGTCGTGCAGACCCTGAGAAAACTCCTAGGAAAAGGCTCCACCTTCTTGTTTACGTCAACAGAGCTCAATGCCTTTGTTAGTGCTGGGTGTGTCCCATTTGATGCAACTGCAGAGCCATTAGGTCAACCAGCACATGTGTGCGGCCCCTTCCCTTGGACTCCTCTGGGCCCTCGTGACATAGGCTCAGAAGACTGCCAGCCTCAAGCCTTACCTCTTCCAAGGCCACACCGTCTCCAGGATCTTCTGTCCCATGAATCTCAGTTGCTGTGTGGAACTCAAAAGAGAGAAAAGAGTCTGCCTGCGGGGTCTCTTCGGGCTGGGGCCTTCTACCTTCTCTTCCTCGTCCTCCTCGTCCTCCTCGTCCTCCTCGTCCTCCTCGTCCTCTTCGTCCTCCTCCTCGGGGTGATCTCGGATTCCACATTGCCCATCAGCTGGGCCATGGTGAGATGAAACACACGGCAGCTGAAGCCCTCCAGGACGCCAAACTTCACGTGCTGCTGGAGGATCTCCAAGGTGGGGAAGACCCGGCAGCAGGCCATGCACCTGAAGCCGGTCTCCATGGTCACCATCCACTCCGGTGTCTTGGCCCTGGGTCTCTCCTCGACGGCAGGTGACCCTGATGGGCTGCCTGGCGCTGCCCTTTCCTCATACTCTTTGTCCTCCCCAGTGGGCTCACTGTCAGACAGGAGGTTTTCGGTGGACACATCAGAAGAGGGCTCAGTGGCTACTGTGCACGCATCCTCAGGAAGGGTCACTTCTTCTATCCTCAGCTGCTTTTCAGGCAACTCCAAGGGTTTCTTTGTCTTCCAGGAGACAGCGACACCCTTGTTCACTTGTACCTGCATGTAGTATATTTTCATGCCCCTTTCCTCTTTGTCTGGGTGCAGATCGTTCTTACAGGGTGAAGAGGGTGAGGAGGAGACACAGTGTGATGGGGGAGCGGTCTCCCCTTTTTCCTGAACCTGGGCTAGGGGTGCGGTAGGCTGGGCAGTGTCTCGATGTGATCTCCGGATTCCTGAAAAAGGAATTTTAAAACATAATAACATGCATGGGCCATGCCGGAAGCTGAGGGAGCAGGTGTGGTAGACGAGAGAGGGACATTTGCATGACGTAGCTATGTCGTGAGCTTGGTGTCTGTTGGCCGTAGGAGGCAGTGGTGTATCTGGTGTCATCTGTGGGCTTTTCATCTGCGTGTTGGGGGATACTGGAGCGGTGTCTGTATACACGGGTGTGGAGTACAGTGGTGAGGACTGTGGTATGTGAGGGAAGCGTATGGATGCGTGTATGACGAGGAGTGTGAGTTTGGGAATATCGGTGGTGCATTCCTTGTGGAATGGGGCTGTGGTGCAGGAGGAGAGTACTGTGGAGCACGTGCTTGGGGTTCATGTGTGCACGGAGAAGGGCTGTGCCTGGAGGGCGCATGTGTGTGTGAGCTGTGTGGACCTGAGCTGGATGGCGCTGCTCTCAGGCTGGAGGTGTATGATGCAGAACTCTGTCCTTCTCTGGAAGCAAAGGCAAAGAGAAACCCTACATTTTTCTCTGAAGATGCTTAATCTGGTCCCTCTTCCCTCCACCTCAAGTCCAGACCTTTCCGGCCACTGCTCCTTGACTTCCCCACCATGGTAGTAGCAGGATTCACACCCGCCCCCCACCCCTGACTCAGCTGGGATACACGCCCTCGTAACAGCTCAGCCATCCCGCCCAGGCTCCTCCACAGAGCCCTCATCACCTCTGATGACCTTGGGTTTCCTCTCAGCCTCCCTGGGATCTGTGTGCCTCCTGCCTCACAGCCAAGCACCCCCTCACCTGAGGAGCCCCGCGCCCTTACCGGCGTACATGAGCTTGCGCGGAGAAGAAGCACAGGAGAAGTGTTTAGGGGCAGAGGAGACCTCCCCTGGCCCTGGGCTGCAGCCTTGGGCCACCACAGTGGATCCAAGCCGAGGGGGATCCTCTTGTGACTTCGAGATTCCTGAGGGAGGAATGAAAGGCTCAGGGTGGGTTCATCAGTCCTCTGTCCACAAATATTTACTGAGTGTGTGACACGTGTCAGGTGCAGTGAATACACACAGTTGAGAGTGTGGTTCCCAGTGGATACTCCAGGATTTAATTCCAATCCATACTTATTCTCTCACTGTCTAGTTGGTAATGTAGGCCTCGGTGGTGACTGTGAGTGTGTGGGAAGAGTGAGTGATGTGTATCAGTTAAGTCTGTGGTAAGTGTGGGGTTGGCATGGGGAGCACAGTGCAGATGTGTCTATCTGTGTGTGTGGCCTTTGTGTGCATGGTTTCTGTTCACAAGTCAGGAATTCTGGGACATGTAACTTTTCCTCATTACATGGTGTGGCTTGTATTTATGGTGCGTGTTCATTCATTCAGTCACCAAGATTCAGTAAGCAGCTACTCCTGTGTATCCGGCACTCTTCCATTGTTGTAGTCTTTGGTAACGCTGCACATTCTAGTAGGGGAAGACACACACTAAACAAAACTACAATAAATATATAATACATCAGCTGGTGGTAAGTATATAAGGGTTGCCAGACTTAGCGAACAAGAATACAAGGCACCCAGTTAAATTTCAGTTTCAGATAAACCCAGAATACTTTTTTAGTGTAAGTATTCCCATGCAGTGTTTGGCCTGACTTAGTTTTAGTGTAAGTATGGCCCATACAATATGTGGGACATACTGATACTGAAAAATTACTTGTTGTTTATCTGGAATTCAAATTGAACTGGATAGCCCATATTTTCTCTGGCAATCCTGACCTGGGTTACTGAGACTGTGGTTTACTGTGGTTTGTACAAAGCGGGTCTGGCATTACTCAAGAATGTGTTATAAGTGTGGTGTGTATGACACGTGACTGGTTCTTATAGAGGTATTTAGAGATGGCTGAAGTTAGCTGTGTTTGTGCAAGAGTTGAGGAGATACATATATATATAGTGTGTGTGTGTGTGTGTCCTATATATATAGTGTGTGTGTCTATATACATATCTCATCTCCAGCGTTTGGTGTTGGAGGAGACGATTGTGATACAGGTGGGTTGTATGAGAACGTAGTAGAGAAGGGATGCATGTATATACCTCCATGTGCTGTGTGTGGTTTACTAAGGAAGTTATATGTGGGGTGTGTGATATTTTTGCTGTATCAGAGTGTACATGGGTGTATGAGTTACTGTCTCATGAAACACCCCTAACAAGAATTCTGTATACACTCTTACGTACACCGAGTGTCAGCCAGGTCCAGGCAGGGTGACAAGAACTTTACCACGCAGACTTTATATCTGGTAAGCACTCTAACCCCATTCATCTCGCTCTTCTCTGCACTACCCCCCCCCCCACACACACACACGAACACACAGGAACACAGAGCAAAATATTCTGAATGGTCAGGGGCAGTCATTGCCTTCCCCAGCCTGTCCCAGCCACTGCCTGGAAATCTGCCTGCTGTCTAGAGCTCCATTCCCAGGGCCCATCCTACAGTCTCCAGGGCCCTGGGCCTGGTAGGAGCTACTGGGCTCTAATCTGGGGCAGAGGCCTCTAGCTGGAGCTCTGGGGTGACCACCCCTCTCCCAGGGCAAGCTACTCGCCTACATTTAATGCACGCAGGCACCCCGTGGCCCGTGGCTCTCAGAGCTCCCCGCAGGACCCTGAGGCCATTTCTCACCCCTGCTCACGCGGTCTCAGTCTCTGGAAAACCCTTCCCTTCCCTTGATCTCCTTTGGGAAATTCTTCCTGTTGAAGGAATAAAACCTCCTTGCTTTCAATATGACACCATCCCTAGACAAACAATCTTCTTTCAAAGTGCATTCCACTTGTCAAGATATTTTTCAACAGGGCCTTCAACTCATGGGGCTTCTCTTTCCACTTTGGTAAAAGAGGCCAAGCAACTCATGGGTCTCTCTCAGCATCCTTGCATCCTTCACATCCCCCACCTCATGACCCCAGGGAAAGATCCAAGAGAATAAGAGAGAAATCGGGGACTGAGAAAAGCTGCACCTCTAGGTCTGTGCAAGCAGGATGCAGCCTGCTATGAGTCCGACAGAGCTCCAGGCCCGGCTGCCCCAGGGGAGAGTCCTCAGACCAGCGGAGCTGACCTCCCATCTCCCAGGGGGCATCTGGCCGTTCTGTGCCGTCTCACACCACAGGGACCCTCCGGATGGATACGGCAGCGTCAGTGAGACAAGGTCTCTCGCTCCCTGCTTCACAGGTGACACGTTCTCAGTCCCCCCCATCCTAGAGAAGGTTTAGTTTGGCAGAAACCCATGTGCCCCAGCATGTTGCCCCCCACATACCTCCTCCGTTCTCGGCAGTTTCCTGGGACTCTTCATTTTCCAGATGTTTCCTCTTTTGTCGCCGTTTCATGGTACCAACTAGAAGTCTCCCTTAGAAGATGCCTCAAGAGATGTCCAACTCCTCCTCTTCCCTACAGGTTGGCCCTTGTTGGCTCTTGGGCAATCCGTTGAAATGATTCAATACAAATAAAAATAGTCAAGTCTCCTAAATGGCTGAAAAACTTGTACCACTTAGTGAACCAGCAGTACTGCCTAGTGCTCACCAGGGCTGTTATGTTTGCAAGGTTGCCAGGCGCACAGTGGAATTCTGTGACCTCAGTGATGACATCAGAGCATTCCGTGGACCTAGGTGGAGCACAGTGTCTGCAATAGCACAGGCCCCATTTTCAAGAACATTTCCTTTTTCCCAGCTGAACCTTTCCCGTGAAAGGGAAAGGTTCATACCATATCTATTATAAATTGTATCATACCATGTCTATTATAAAATTCACATTTTGAGTGGAGATCTTTTCATGTCTTTTCTAGAGAGATTTAATATGAATATTTTCAGTGGTCTCCAGTTTCCCTGTGGATTATTGACATTTTAAACTCTGCACTTCAATTTTCCCTCAATACGTGTAATTTTGTCACAGCTATTTCTGTACTTAAAGATGAGGAACTATATAATTGATTTCTTCATTTTTTTCCCATCTCTTTCCAAGGTACTGCATTTGATTGTGTCTTACGAATGAGTGAAAAATGCTAGTCCTTGAGTCAGGACGTTGGGCCCTTTACCAAGTAACTCAACCTATCTGGGCTTCAGCTTCTGTATGTGCCATCAAGAGGCTTGGACTAGCTGACTTTTCAAATGCTGTGTTTCTTTGATTCACTCTCACTTACTGATCTGCCACTTAAGAAGAGGGTCTGTTCTCATAAAGTAACAACAGTCTTTTCCTAACCTTGGGTTGGGTGGAGTTTAACTGTTCGTACTCAGTTTGTTAGTTATATTGCCTTCTACGTATGCTTAGCTCTAAATAATTTATATGGCTCTTGTGACAATTTTTAGATCTTCTTTTTTTCTTATTTTCTTTTACAGTTTCTAATTTGTTATCGCCAGTGTAGAGGAGCCTGATTGACTTTTAAAATTTATTGATCTTGTATGTGTGTGCCTTGTTGAACCGTCTTATTAGTTCCTGCTAGTTTATCTGTGGGTTCTTTTGGGTCTCCTAGATAAATGAGCATAGGAAATGTAAATAATGTGTTCTTTGGATAAAGTTTATTTTCTTGCATCTATATATATATAGAAGCAATATGTTGAATTGATTTAAATATTTAAATACTTACATACCTGTTATCACAATCTAACATTCTTGATCTTATTTTCTTTCAATCAATATTATGTTTTCAAGATTTATCCACGTGAATCCATATAGATCTAGGTCTTTGATTTTTGACTGCTTGATATTATTTCATCACATGCATATAGCATCATTTATTTTCCATTCAAGCATTATTGGACAATTGG
The DNA here is from genome assembly GCF_964165515.1 of Mesoplodon bidens. NCBI lineage: Eukaryota > Metazoa > Chordata > Mammalia > Artiodactyla > Ziphiidae > Mesoplodon > Mesoplodon bidens. Next base: position 177,283 of record NW_027671268.1, read on the forward strand.
ATTGTTTCCCTCCCTTCTCTAGAACAAACAACATTTCCTAGAATATCCCTGAAGATGTCTGACAGTCGAGAAGGGCCAGGCTGCCCGAAGGATTGCTACTTGCTTTTAGCCACCTTCCAACAGGCCGTCTCCAGCCAGCAATTTGAAGCACAGCTGAAATGAAAACTGCCCCAAATGTGAAGATCTTAGGAGCTTCCTAGAAGGTGGGAGGTTAATGATAGGCATCCTGCTGGGATCCCAGGGGAGTCTGAGCTGGCCTGAAGCTCATCTTCCTCCTCCACCTCTCAAGAGAAATGTGGAGGAAAGAAGCCTTCAAAAACTCTGAGCAGGCAGAGGGAGAGATATTGGGGGCCGAAGGTGTAACTGAGGTCTTGGAGTGGGCTGTGAGCACGCAGAGCCTCTAGAGAGCCAGGCTCTGCTTTCTGAGAACCTCTCCCCTAAGGCTGCTCATAATTCAGGTGATACCAGCCATATAGAGCCGACTTGGCCCACACTGTCACAGAAAGCCTTATCAGAATCTCTTCTTCTTCATACACTCTTGTGTCTGTTACTTGGCTATTGCCTTTGGTACTCCACTGATGTGAACCACAGTCGCCAGGGGATGGAGGACACTAGTGACCCATCTTGCTCTGTGGCCTCAGTCCACAGCTTGAGGGTAAGGGAAGAGGCCAAATGAAGGTCAAGAAGGAAAGATGGAGTTTGAAGAGAAGACCTGAGTTAAGGGTGTCTTCTCAAGTCTTGATGACTGAAATGTAGCTCCAGTACCTGAAGTCCTGCTTGTTCTCAAGGCTGACCACGGGGCTGGGTGCACTCAGTGAAGGAACCGTATACACTTAGTATTTCCTTGCTTGCTCACACTTGCCCTCCTCTGATACACCCTCTGCAAGACTGCTCTTCCCCTGAAACAACTTTCCACCTGCCACTGTCATCTCAGGAACATTTGCTTCCCCTTCCTAGTGTCCCCCTAGAATGCCATTGCAGCCAATTCATAATTGGATAATCATGCTTCTTACCATAGTCTCAGCAACTTCTGAAAACTTTTATTCACTTTATTCCATAGTCTTCACCCATCAATAATCTTCCTTAACTTCCTAGCTGCAGGTTAAGCCATTCGGAATCATTTCTTTTTCTTTCTCTTCTTTGGCAAATCCTTTCTATCTTTTAAGGTCTTTTTCTTGTCTCTCTACCATCCTGCCTTGCTGAACTTCTTTTTTTTCCGTTTAAGTAACCTTTCAATCTCCTTCCCCAATTTCCTCATAAACATTGAGAGTTTATTCCTCACACGTTAGACAGCGGTTTATGAATGGCCAGGCATAATGGACTCAGAATGAGTTGGCACCCCCGAGGTACCTGTCTTGCTGGGGAGCCACAGGTGAAGGGCTGGCTGCTGGACACATGTTTGCATGGAGTCAGGCTGAGTGGCCTCAGGGTGTTTGCTCTACACTTGTGTGTGTTTCTCCCTAGTTGGTTTCCTTGTCCAGCCACCTGTGACCTCCCTCCATCCAGCCCAGGGAATCCTTCTCATCACAGGGGTAGGATGTTTGTCTCATTTTCCATCACATCCTTTCCCCAAAGTTTGGTTGTGAGTTGTTCCCATTCCAAAGACCTTTCCTCTTGGAAGAGAAAAGAGAAAATCTTGTCTCTCCTTTCCTCTCACTTCACTTCTGCTCTATTATCTCCTCCGTCCAGAATGGCCCCCTGACTCAGATGGGTGTAGATCCAAAGATGGCAAGAACTGCCAGCAATTCTGAGATAATAATACGGATGGATCAGGAAAACGTGAAAACCTTTATCCCGCCACATTAAAAAACATTGCGCTTCCAGTGTATTCAGAGTCTCAGTGTAGAAACACAAATGATAGAGAAATTGAATTACACTCAAGTTTTTCTTTCCTGCTTTCCTGTTTTATTCTAATTCTCCAAGTTAACATGATAAACTATTTGTTAGGTAAACTTTCAGACATTTTCTACACAGGCACACTTTTCTTTTTTTCACATAAGAGTGTGAACTAGGTCACTTTCAACATGCTGTGATTCTGTGATTCACTGTCTCCCACCGAGTCATCCACTGATAAAGTCATCTGTTTCATGGAGAAATATTTCCAATAGCTAATAGCCAATGTCTGTGGAGTGCTTACTCTGTGTCGGTTTCTTGTAACTACTTTACAGATCATTTGTACAACGTACCCATGGACCAGGTACAATTATGACCCCCAAGTGACAGATAAGTGCAGATAAGTACAAATAAATACAGAGGCCAAGTGACTTGCCCAAGATACTGGAGCAAATCAAAATCCATGCCTCTGTAATCATTTTGCCCTATTGCCTCTGTCTGGGAGGCTTGATGATTTGGCAACTAAAACCTTAAATATCATGTTCCATTTTTATATCTGTGACACAAGCGTGGGGCTGTGATATGGGGTAACTAACCTGACTACTTTTGAAAACACTTATGCACCTGGATGAAAGTAAGCCAGGGACTGCAAGCTATAGATTTAAGGTTTCCTACCAACTTTTAAAAATAGCTTCTTGAATGCAATTTATGTAGTGTCAAGTCTAGGATGTAGTCCAAATAGTAACAGAAAAATGGAGATATGTAGAAAAATACTTAAAGTTGACAAGTATTGGGAGTGTAGTATTTTTGGGGCCAGCGTGTAGACCACAGGAAAACTTGCTGTTTCCATCCCAGAGGGAAGAGCCCTACGTTGCAACTGCCAAGGTCCCTGGGGCAGCAAGTGTGCTCACTGCTTCGTAAAGAAGCATCCTCAGTTTGATAGAATCATATGGGAGCCTTACATTTGGTTAGCAGTTCTACGTTTTTGATGTAATAATATTTTCAGGGTGTGGGAGGGTATCAAGCTCTGAAAATACCCTTGGAGAGATTTGCTTATTAAGTTTGGCTTTTTCAGTCTCCCTACTACTTCTTTACTAAACACCAGGCGGTTTCCTTCACTTTTCAGACCCATGTTGTTTTTCCCTTGTCTAATGAACTTTGAAATACTTTTGGATGAGCTATGAAGTTTGGGAAAAAATAAACATCTCTTTAAAATAAGGAAGATAATAACAATGACAAGTAGAAAAAGCTCTAAAACAGAGAATATCCTCCATTCTAGCCAATGACTGGGACTGGAAGGTTCGTGCTCGCTGTCCAGGACGTAGAAATAAAAGCTGAGGAGGCGCTGAGCCGTCTCCTGGATCTCTATGAGCCTCCATCATTTCTGAAGGGTAGGGTTGACAGATAAAATATAGGCTGTTTAGTTAACTCTGAATGTCAGAGAAACAACAAGTACATTTTTAAGATAAGTATGCCCCAAATAGTTCATAGGATCTACTTATACTAAAAATAATGACTTATTATTCATGTGAAGTTCAAGTTGAACTGGGCATCCTGTACTTATATTTACTAAATCTGACAGCCCTACTGATGATCCACAATGGAGGCAGTTGAGGAGCGGTACATGCTGGCTCTCGGACAGTCAGAAATGGCTTCAGCAGATCCAGGTACAGTATGAAATTCTTTTTGGATGTAGCTCAGAAGCCATGGCCAGCCCTTGACTGCAAGTACTGCCTCGGGTTTCCCTGAGGTGGGGTAAACCTTCCTCTTAATGGCCTTTTGGTAAGTCTGGAAGACCATATCCAAGGGGAGCCCCAAAGTCAGTTTCATCCTCACAACCATGTTTCCAATTCCTGGAATTGGCTGCATGTGACTCACAAGAGCTGAGGAGGTTTGTGGAAATTGGGAGTGTCATAGCTTGAACCCTTTGTAGGTAAAGTTTTGCTGTTGTGAGAGTTTTAACAGGAGCAATGTGAAAGACTCCTGGTCCCCAGGTAGATAGAAACAATCCTGTTCTACTTCTGTGTATGTGACAAGTCTCTAATAGTTCAGAGAGCAAGGATCTGGTCTTAGAAAGACTGATCCAAGCTTGGATGTTTCTGGGGACAAGGCAAGGTCCTGAGTTTCAAGTTCACCTTTTATGGTTGAGGAGACACTAAGGTGGTCAGAAGGGAAATCATGGAGGAGACCTTGGCTTCCTCCATCGTGCAGGCTTGTATATGTGGTTCTATGTAGATTGTGTTTCAAAGGTGGAGCTTGTTTACAACTATGGACATTCTCCGATGTGCTTTTTGGACCTTCATTCCCAGAGCGAGAGCAGTGCCGAGGCTCTAGAAATGCCATGGATATTCTGAGCTGTCAGTGGCATTTCCCAGGTACTGTTGCCTTGGTGCCGCTCCTTGAAATGTCCAAAGGGATTATCATCTGTCTTGTGGCGGGTGCTAGCATTGTGAAAGGGAGCTGCTGCACCTGGCTCAGAGGATTTGGGATGTGGTGGGAGGAGTAGTAGTGCTACGACTATAAATTGTATCACAGCATATCTATTCCATCTTGAGAGTGGGGTTGGGGGGTTCTGAAGGGGGGCTTTTATTGTACTTTTATACATTGTACCCTTGAAACTAATTCAATTTTTTAAAATTAATTAAGTTATTTTGGGCTGCATTGGGTCTTTGTTGCTGCTAGCGGGCGTTCTCTAGTTGCAGTGAGCGGGGGCTACTCTTGGCTGTGGTGCACGGGCTTCTCATTGCAGTGGCTTCTCTTGTTGCGGAGCATGGGCTCTAGGCACGCAGGCTTCCGTAGTTGTGGCACGTGGGCTCGGTAGATGTGGCACACGGGCTCTAGAGCGCAGGCTCAGTAGTTGTGGCGCGCGGGCTGAGTTACTCCGTGGCACGTGGGATCTTCCCAGACCAGGGCTCGAACCCATGTCCCCTGCATTCGCAGGCATATTCTTAACCACTGCTCCACCAGGGAAGCCCAATAATTCAGTTTTTTATAAAGAGAAGATTCCTAATAGTATTCCAAAATTTTAAAAATATGTAGTTGGATAACACTATGAAAAATTAACTGATATATTCTTTTATTATTTCTCTTTGCTCCCTGGATTTTTGTCCCCATCCAGTCAGCTAGGCACTCTGAGTTCACTGCATTAGGAAGGTAAAGACTCAGCAGAAATGAGGGAGAAAAAAAGAAAATTCTCAGCTTTGGAATGTTCACAACGGAGGCCACAGTAGAACAGGTGAGAATTCTGTGAACAAAAACTAAATGTCGTCTCAAATGCAAAACAGTATTCTCTGCACTGGGAGGCAGGAGAGCGAGGGAGGGAAGGACTGAAGGAGAGAGATCAGTGTGGCCAGGGACATGGAGACTGTGCTTGAGGACGATAGGCCCAGGAAGAGAATCAGAATCTGGAGAAGATTCAGCCTGCACGTGATCATTGCCTCCAGCCAGCACCCTCATCTCAGACGTTGGGAAATGCAGAGAGAGAGTGGGAGTACGTCAGGAGGGCCACGCGCATAGTCTGTGTGGCAGGGGTTGTGGCCATTCCCTATTTGTGAGGAGTCCCCAGCAATTTGCAGGCCTCTTCTGGAAAATGCTGGTGGACGTCTCTAGTGCTTATGTGAAAGCTTGTTCACAAACCTTGAAAGATACAGATGTAGATGACAGATAGATGCATAGATAGAAAAATGTAATTAAATAAAAGCTCCAGGAAAGGTTTGGAAAATGCCCTTTATTGCATAGGACGCTTCTATCGTCATATGATGTTAGACTGAGTGCCGGTCCCTTCATCCTCCTTCAGACCACGGCCTTCTGTCTGCTACTCTCCCGAGGGTCCTTTCTTCTCCCTGGAAGGGATAAAACAAATGAGGTAGAACAGGAAGAGACAAGCAGCACTCCAAGCTCTGCTGGTCAGGGTTACCCTCCAGCGTTGCCTTAATGCTCAGAGCCACACACACCACAGTGAGCTTGGCTCCAGATCAACTACCACGCAACGAAGGTTCTGGAACATTTCCATATCTCGGGGGACCTCATTTCCACGTGACTCTCTTTCATATTCCCCTTTGTCACAGAAGGCTAGGTCCAGTGGTCCGGGTGAGATCTCGGCTCAGGCCCAAGGCTCTCAGACCTCAACGGTCTGGTCCTGCCAGGGCCCCTGTCCTCTCTGGAGACCACTCCTGGCTCTCTCTGCCGAGAAGGCGCTGCTGGCAGTACGTCCTCTAAGAGTTGAGGTCCGTCGTGCAGACCCTGAGAAAACTCCTAGGAAAAGGCTCCACCTTCTTGTTTACGTCAACAGAGCTCAATGCCTTTGGTAGTGCTGGGTGTGTCCCATTTGATGCAACTGCAGAGCCATTAGGTCAACCAGCACATGTGTGCGGCCCCTTCCCTTAGACTCCTCTGGGCCCTCGTGACATAGGCTCAGAAGACTGCCAGCCTCAAGCCTTACCTCTTCCGAGGGACGGCCACACCGTCTTCCAGGATCTTCGGTCCCATGAATCTCAGTTGCTGTTTGGAACTCAAAGGAGAGAAAAGACCCTGCCTGCGGGGTCTCTTTGGGCTGGGGCCTTCCCCCGTGGGCTGCGCTCCCTCATTCTCCTTTTCTTCTTGCTTCTCTTCCTCCTCCTCCTCCTCCTCCTCGTCGTCCTCCTCCTCCTCGTTCTCCTCCTCCTCCTCCTCGTCCTCCTCCTCAGGGGTGCTCTTGGATTCCACATTGCCCATCAGCTGGACCATGGTGAGATGAGAGACACGGCAGCTGAAGCCCTCCAGGATGCCGAACTTCACGTGCTGCTGGAGGATCTCCAAGGCGGGGAAGACCCGGCAGCAGGCCATGCACCTGAAGCCGGTCTCCATGGTCACCATCCAGTCCGCTGTCTTGGCGCTGGGTCTCTCCTCGACGGCAGGTGGCCCTGATGGGCTGCCTGGCTCGGCCCTTTCCTCATACTCTTTCTCCTCCCCAGTGGGCTCACTGTCAGACAGGAGGCTTTCGGTGGACACATCAGAAGAGGGCTCAGTGGCTACTGCGCACACATCCTCAGGAAGGGTCACTTCTTCTATCCTCAGCTGCTTTTCAGGCAACTCCAAGGGTTTCTTTGTCTTCCAGGAGACAGCGACACCCTTGTTCACTTGTACCTGCATGTAGTATATTTTCATGCCCCTTTCCTCTTTGTCTGGGTGCAGATAGTTCTTAGAGGGTGAAGAGGGTGAGGAGGAGACACAGTGTGATGGGGGAGCGGTCTCTCCTTCTCCCTGATCCTGGGCTAGGGCTGCTCTAGGCTGGGCAGTGTCTCGATGAAATCTCCGGATTCCTGAAAAAGGAAATTAAAATCATAATAACATGCATGGGCCATGCCGGAAGCTGAGGGAGCAGGTGTGGTAGACGAGAGAGGGACATTGGCACGACATAGCTATGTCGCGAGCTTGGTGTCTGTTGGCCGTAGGACGGAGTGGTGTATCTGGTGTCATCTGTGGGCTTTTCATGTGCGTGGGGGGGATACTGGAGCGGTGTCTGTATACAGGGGTGTGGAGTATGGTGGTGAGGGCTGTGGTATGTGAGGGATGCGGCTGGATGCGTGTACGACGAGGAGTGTGAGTTTGGGAATATCGGTGGTGCATTCCTTGTGGAATGGGGCTGTGGTGCAGGAGGAGAGTACTGTGGAGCACGTGCTTGGGGTTGATGTGCACTGAGAAGGGCTGTGCCTGGAGGGCGCGTGTATGTGTGAGCTGTGTGCACCTGAGCTGGATGGTCCTGCTCTCAGGCTGGAGGTGTATGATGCAGAACTCTGTCCTTCTCTGGAAGCAAAGGCAAAGACAAAGCCTACATTTTCCTCTGAAGATGCTTAATCTGGTCCCTCTTCCCTCCACCTCAAGCCCAGACCTTTCCGGCCCCTGCTCCTTGACTTCCCCACCATGGTAGTAGCAGTAGTCACACACACACACCCAGACTCAGCTGGCATCCACGCCCTCGGAACAGCTCAGCCATCCTGCCCAGGCTCCTCCACAGAGCCCTCATCACCTCTGATGACCCTGGGTTTCCTCTCAGCCTCCCTGGGATCTGTGTGCCTCCTGCCTCACAGCCAAGCACCCCCTCACCTGAGGAGCCCTGCGCCCTTACCAGCGTAGCTGAGCTTGCGCCGAGTAGAAGTACAGAAGAAGTATTTAGAGGCAGAGGAGACCTCCCCTGGCCCTGGGCTGCAGCCTTGGGCCACCACAGTGGATCCAAGCCGAGGGGGATCCTCTTGTGACTTCGAGATTCCTGAGGGAGGAATGAAAGGCTCAGGGTGGGTTCATCAGTCCTCTGTCCACAAATATTTACTGAGTGTGTGACACGTGTCAGGTGCAGTGAATACACACAGTTGAGAGTGTGGTTCCCAGTGGATACTCCAGGATTTAATTCCAATCCATACTTATTCTCTCACTGACTAGTTGGTAATGTAGGCCTCGGTGGTGACTGTGAGTGTGTGGGAAGAGTGAGTGATGTGTATCAGTTAAGTCTGTGGTAAGTGTGGGGTTGGCATGGGGAGCACAGTGCAGATGTGTCTATCTGTGTCTGTGGCCTTTGTGTGCATGGTTTCTGTTCACAAGTCAGGAATTCTGGGACATGTAACTTTTCCTCATTACATGGTGTGGCTTGTATTTATGGTGCGTGTTCATTCATTCAGTCACCAAGATTCAGTAAGCAGCTACTCCTGTGTATCCGGCACTCTTCCATTGTTGTAGTCTTTGGTAACGCTGCACATTCTAGTAGGGGAAGACACACACTAAACAAAACTACAATAAATATATAATACATCAGCTGGTGGTAAGTATATAAGGGTTGCCAGACTTAGCGAACAAGAATACAAGGCACCCAGTTAAATTTCAGTTTCAGATAAACCCAGAATACTTTTTTAGTGTAAGTATTCCCATGCAGTGTTTGGCCTGACTTAGTTTTAGTGTAAGTATGGCCCATACAATATGTGGGACATACTGATACTGAAAAATTACTTGTTGTTTATCTGGAATTCAAATTGAACTGGATAGCCCATATTTTCTCTGGCCATCCTGACCTGGGTTACTGAGACTGTGGTTTACTGTGGTTTGTACAAAGCGGGTCTGGCATTACTCAAGAATGTGTTATAAGTGTGGTGTGTATGACACGTGACTGGTTCTTATAGAGGTATTTAGAGATGGCTGAAGTTAGCTGTGTTTGTGCAAGAGTTGAGGAGATACATATATATATAGTGTGTGTGTGTGTGTGTGTGTCCTATATATATAGTGTGTGTGTCTATATACATATCTCATCTCCAGCGTTTGGTGTTAGAGGAGACGATTGTGATACAGGTGGGTTGTATGAGAACGTAGTACAGAAGGGATGCATGTATATACCTCCATGTGCTGTGTGTGGTTTACTAAGGAAGTTATATGTGGGGTGTGTGATATTTTTGCTGTATCAGAGTGTACATGGGTGTATGAGTTACTGTCTCATGAAACACCCCTAACAAGAATTCTGTATACACTCTTACGTACACCGAGTGTCAGCCAGGTCCAGGCAGGGTGACAAGAACTTTACCACGCAGACTTTATATCTGGTAAGCACTCTAACCCCATTCATCTCGCTCTTCTCTGCACTACCACACACACACACACACACACACACACACACACACACACACACACACACAGAGTCACACACAGGAACACAGAGCAAAATATTCTGAATGGTCAGGGGCACTCATTGCCTTCCCCAGCCTGTCCCAGCCACTGCCTGGAAATCTGCCTGCTGTCTAGAGCTCCATTCCCAGGGCCCATCCTACAGTCTCCAGGGCCCTGGGCCTGGTAGGAGCTACTGGGCTCTAATCTGGGGCAGAGGCCTCTAGCTGGAGCTCTGGGGTGACCACCCCTCTCCCAGGGCAAGCTACTCGCCTACATTTAATGCACGCAGGCACCCCGTGGCCCGTGGCTCTCAGAGCTCCCCGCAGGACCCTGAGGCCATTTCTCACCCCTGCTCACGCGGTCTCAGTCTCTGGAAAACCCTTCCCTTCCCTTGATCTCCTTTGGGAAATTCTTCCTGTTGAAGGAATAAAACCTCCTTGCTTTCAATATGACACCATCCCTAGACAAACAATCTTCTTTCAAAGTGCATTCCACTTGTCAAGATATTTTTCAACAGGGCCTTCAACTCATGGGGCTTCTCTTTCCACTTTGGTAAAAGAGGCCAAGCAACTCATGGGTCTCTCTCAGCATCCTTGCATCCTTCACATCCCCCACCTCATGACCCCAGGGAAAGATCCAAGAGAATAAGAGAGAAATCGGGGACTGAGAAAAGCTGCACCTCTAGGTCTGTGCAAGCAGGATGCAGCCTGCTATGAGTCCGACAGAGCTCCAGGCCCGGCTGCCCCAGGGGAGAGTCCTCAGACCAGCGGAGCTGACCTCCCATCTCCCAGGGGGCATCTGGCCGTTCTGTGCCGTCTCACACCACAGGGACCCTCCGGATGGATACGGCAGCGTCAGTGAGACAAGGTCTCTCGCTCCCTGCTTCACAGGTGACACGTTCTCAGTCCCCCCCATCCTAGAGAAGGTTTAGTTTGGCAGAAACCCATGTGCCCCAGCATGTTGCCCCCCACATACCTCCTCCGTTCTCGGCAGTTTCCTGGGACTCTTCATTTTCCAGATGTTTCCTCTTTTGTCGCCGTTTCATGGTACCAACTAGAAGTCTCCCTTAGAAGATGCCTCAAGAGATGTCCAACTCCTCCTCTTCCCTACAGGTTGGCCCTTGTTGGCTCTTGGGCAATCCGTTGAAATGATTCAATACAAATAAAAATAGTCAAGTCTCCTAAATGGCTGAAAAACTTGTACCACTTAGTGAACCAGCAGTACTGCCTAGTGCTCACCAGGGCTGTTATGTTTGCAAGGTTGCCAGGCGCACAGTGGAATTCTGTGACCTCAGTGATGACATCAGAGCATTCCGTGGACCTAGGTGGAGCACAGTGTCTGCAATAGCACAGGCCCCATTTTCAAGAACATTTCCTTTTTCCCAGCTGAACCTTTCCCGTGAAAGGGAAAGGTTCATACCATATCTATTATAAATTGTATCATACCATGTCTATTATAAAATTCACATTTTGAGTGGAGATCTTTTCATGTCTTTTCTAGAGAGATTTAATATGAATATTTTCAGTGGTCTCCAGTTTCCCTGTGGATTATTGACATTTTAAACTCTGCACTTCAATTTTCCCTCAATACGTGTAATTTTGTCACAGCTATTTCTGTACTTAAAGATGAGGAACTATATAATTGATTTCTTCATTTTTTTCCCATCTCTTTCCAAGGTACTGCATTTGATTGTGTCTTACGAATGAGTGAAAAATGCTAGTCCTTGAGTCAGGACGTTGGGCCCTTTACCAAGTAACTCAACCTATCTGGGCTTCAGCTTCTGTATGTGCCATCAAGAGGCTTGGACTAGCTGACTTTTCAAATGCTGTGTTTCTTTGATTCACTCTCACTTACTGATCTGCCACTTAAGAAGAGGGTCTGTTCTCATAAAGTAACAACAGTCTTTTCCTAACCTTGGGTTGGGTGGAGTTTAACTGTTCGTACTCACTTTGTTAGTTATATTGCCTTCTACGTATGCTTAGCTCTAAATAATTTATATGGCTCTTGTGACAATTTTTAGATCTTCTTTTTTTCTTATTTTCTTTTACACTTTCTAATTTGTTATCGCCAGTGTAGAGGAGCCTGATTGACTTTTAAAATTTATTGATCTTGTATGTGTGTGCCTTGTTGAACCGTCTTATTAGTTCCTGCTAGTTTATCTGTGGGTTCTTTTGGGTCTCCTAGATAAATGAGCATAGGAAATGTAAATAATGTGTTCTTTGGATAAAGTTTATTTTCTTGCATCTATATATATATAGAAGCAATATGTTGAATTGATTTAAATATTTAAATACTTACATACCTGTTATCACAATCTAACGTTCTTGATCTTATTTTCTTTCAATCAATATTATGTTTTCAAGATTTATCCACGTGAATCCATATAGATCTAGGTCTTTGATTTTTGACTGCTTGATATTATTTCATCACATGCATATAGCATCATTTATTTTCCATTCAAGCATTATTGGACAATTGGATTGTTTCCCTCCCTTCTCTAGAACAAACAACATTTCCTAGAATATCCCTGAAGATGTCTGACAGTCGAGAAGGGCCAGGCTGCCCGAAGGATTGCTACTTGCTTTCAGCCACCTTCCAACAGGCCGTCTCCAGCCAGCAATTTGAAGCACAGCTGAAATGAAAACTGCCCCAAATGTGAAGATCTTAGGAGCTTCATTTTCCAGATGTTTCCTCTTTTGTCGCCGTTTCATGGTACCAACTAGAAGTCTCCCTTAGAAGATGCCTCAAGAGATGTCCAACTCCTCCTCTTCCCTACAGGTTGGCCCTTGTTGGCTCTTGGGCAATCCGTTGAAATGATTCAATACAAATAAAAATAGTCAAGTCTCCTAAATGGCTGAAAAACTTGTACCACTTAGTGAACCAGCAGTACTGCCTAGTGCTCACCAGGGCTGTTATGTTTGCAAGGTTGCCAGGCGCACAGTGGAATTCTGTGACCTCAATGATGACATCAGAGCATTCTGTGGACCTAGGTTGAGCGCAGTCTCTGCAATAGCAAGTTAAGACCTTATATGATTGTTCTATATTGTCATAAGGCATATAAGATCAAAATTATGGTAGGAACTCCGGAAGCCAATTTCAAAAACAAAACAGTTCTCAGATTATTTTGCATACACAGAAAAATTCATGAGTTTCAACAATTGAAGCTTTATTATTTATGCTGTGCTTTAACTACAGATCCATAATAGGGAGAGGGAAAATCCTGGAGCTAGAAACAAAAGTGGATATACCTACATTGTGGAGGTGTAAAAAAAAAAAGTTGCTCTTGTTGAAAAGATGCACAAGGGGAGAGAACTGAGCATAATAGCAGAGGACCCTCTGGATGTGGAACCAGTAAGGACAAAGCAGGTTTGGATGGCGTTCCATACGCAGACCAATGGTGGTATTTTTAATATAGTTGGTTAAAGGGCTTTATTTAGCAAGTTACAGTTGACCCTTGAACAATATGGTTTTGAACTGGGCAGGTCCACTTATATGCAGGGTTTTTTTTAATAGTAATTACTACAGTACTACATGATCTGTGGTTGGTTGAACCCATGGTTGCAGATACAGAGGAACCACGGTATGGAAGTCTGACCATAAGTTATTTATACAGATCTGTCTATCCATCCATCCATCCGTCCACCCATCTGTAGAGAGAGAGAGGGAGTGAGTGCACATGCTAGGTATTTACAGAAGTAGATATGGAAGTGTGAGTATATACAAACACACACATGTGTATGTGATGTATATAAGCATGTATATCCACGTTTCTATTTCAGGGCTGGAGCAAGGAAAGTGTAGAATGATCCTGGAGAAAATTTACTGTGCCAGAAAGTAGGAAAGAGTGGCGGGATGTGTAAAAAGATCCAGCTTGAAGAGACTCACACTGGGTAAATCTGAGCAATTTGGCCATAAAATAAACAATTATCATACAGAATATGAATAAAAAAAGAGGAAGGGAGGGAAGGAAGGGCTCTCATAATAGAATGCCAAACCATAAATATATAGAAGGAATGATGTAATGTAAAAATCCTTATTTACAACCATCATAGTAATGATAGGTTCTGGCAAGAGTAATCCATGAATTATAAAACTACTGGTTGAAAGTTTACAAGGAGCAGGATGCTACAAAACCCAAAGTATCTCTCCACAAAGTATTAATCACAACAAGAAATACAGTAGGTATAAATTTGGTGAACACTACCTTAGCCAAGAGATGAACATGATCAATAACAGAACAAACGAACGTTTTAGATCTCTGGGGTATGCTATACTGAGAAGGACGCAACGTTGCTTCAGTACTATTACTGACAGAAATAAAGAACCAGATCTTATCGCAAGGAAGCATCCACGTTGAGAGTCTCCTGTTTCACAGTTATGACCACAGGGAGCATAACTGGCCAAAGGTCCCAGCTGCTGCTCTTAAACCCATCACCAGGTTTGCCTGGAGGCCGGCCTTGCCCCTGATTGCTCCTAGTCAGCACAGCAGGGATCCTAAGGCAGGCCATTTCTTGGAGACCAGGATTCCTCTGTCCAGTGACCTTTTTTCAAGGACTCTGACAGCCTTGAAGGAGTTTACGTGGATGACAAGGCAGTCTCGGATGATCTACCAAATCTTTCTTCCAAATCTTCACTCAGGGTCAGACTTGCACTATGAGCTGATAGCTCCGCCAGCCTTCCAGAGCTCCCTGCCATTTCCTCTCCGATGTTTTCCCTAATGAAAGATTTGTTCATTAAAGTCTTTCTCAGCACTTTGCCGTCTAGTTCTTGGAGGACCAGGACAAACCCCAAGCCCTAGAAGCATCCCTTTTTGGCTCTTTCTAGTAACCTTCCTTTCCATATGGTAGCCACTAATTTGTAATGGTGTAGATTCACTTAGCCTATTTTGTACTTGATATAAATGGAGTCGTGTAACAGGTGCTATTTTGTGTTGGCTTCATTTGCTCCACAGTATATCCATGACATTTATCCATATTGTTGGGAGTGGATACCTTTGATTCATTTTCATTGGTGGATATTATTGCAGTGTGTAAACATATCAAAATCTATTTATTAATCCCATTATTGGTGGGTATTGGGTACTTCCCCATTCTTGGCTATCACAGTTAGTGGTGATGTGAGCAATCTAGAATGTGCCTTGTGCACTTGTTTGAGGGATATTTCTATGGGTGGAGCCAAAGGGTTCTAGGGTATATGTTCAACTTTGGTAGATACAGTTGACCCTTGAAGAATGCATGGGCATGAGGGATGCATCTGAGTCTTTTATTCCATAGATGTTTTTAAAATATCTCTCACTTTTGGCCCAAGAGTGCTGCGTTTGGGTTTACAGTGTTTCTTAACTTTAAAATAGTCCAATTTTTCAATTTTTTCTTTCACAGTTGGTGACTTTTTTGGTCTTAAGAAATTCTTCCTACTCCAAGGCAAAAAGGCTGTTATCTTACGTTTCTTTCCTAAAGCATCATTGTTTACTTTTCAAATTTAAGTCTGCAGATCTTCTGCAATTTATATTTTTATATCCTATGCAGTAATGATTAATATTTTTCCCATATGGATATCCAGCTGACTGAGAACCAATAGTTGACCCTTGGACAACATGGGTTTAAACTACACAAGTGCACTTATACGAGGATTTTTTTTAATAGTAAATACTGCACTACTTCACGATCCAAGGTTGGTTCAATCCTCAGATGCAGAATTGCCGATTATGGAGAAACCATGTACGTACAGAGGACTGGCTATAAGTTATACTTGGATTTTCAGCTTAGCAGAGGGTTGGCACCCCTAACCCCCTTGAACCCTAGTTCAAGGATCAACTGTATTAACAAGAGTTCTTTCCCCTCTCTGCTGCAGTGTTTTCTTTTCTTTCTTTTTTCTTTTGGCCGTGCTGCGTGGCTTGCAGGATCTCAGTTCCCTGACCAGGGATTGAACCAGGGTCACCACAGTGAAAGCGCCAAATCCTTACCACTAGACCACCAGGGAACTCCCTGCAGTGTTTTCTTTTTACACGTTGTTATAATGTCTGTTTCAACATGGATTTTGATGTCTATTATCTTGTCTATCCTTGAGCGAACACCAGACTATCTTATATTGTAGATTTATAGTAAGATTTAATGTGACTAATATCTTTCTTTTCATTCTTCTTTCAGATTGTCCCAGCTCTTCTTTTATTTTTTATTTTTATGTTTTTTTAGATGTTGGGGGTAGGAGTTTATGTATTTATTTTTGCTGTGTTGGGTCTTCGTTTCTGTGCGAGGGCTTTCTTTAGTTGTGGCAAGCGGGGGCCACTCTTCATCGTGGTGCGTGGGCCTCACTATCACGGCCTCTTGTTGGGGAGCACAGGCTCCAGACGCGCAGGCTCACTACGTGGCTCACGGGCCTAGTTGCTCCGTGGCATGTGGGATCTTCCCAGACCAGGGCTCAAACCCGTGTCCCCTGCATTAGCAGGCAGATTCTCAACCACTGCGCCACCAGGGAAGCCCCCAGCCCTTCTTGTAGCTCTTTGCTTTCCCACATAATATTTGTAAACATCTCATCAATTTCCAAGGGGAAAAAATGCTGGTGTTTTTATTGGGGTTTGACTGAGCCTATAGATCATTTTGAGGATTACTGATATCTTTGTAATATTGAATCTTCAAGCCATGAATATCACTATTTTTAAGAATTTCTCTTGGAGAAAAATAAAAGTGGATCCCATGTAATAAAATGTACATAAATAGACTCCAAAATATTTAAAGGACCTACATGTGAAAGATAAGTCTAGAAAGTTAATTTTTAAAAGGTAGAAATATATTTTTTCACCTGAGGAGTTTCAGAAGCACAGATATTAAGAAATTATTGGTTTATTATCTTATAATTAAAGATTTCTATTCCATGAAGAACACAATAGAAAAATTTTAGAAACACGTGCCCAATTAGGAAAGGATACTTGTAATTGGTAAAACTGAAAAGGTATTAATAATCAGAATATGTAATAGAAATGAGGAAGAAAAAGATAGCATCCACATTAGAAAATGGGGCAAAAGTTTTAAGTAGACATTTATAGATGAAGCTACCAAGCATTTGAATAAAAGATCAAACTTATTAGAAATCAGAGAAATTTAACTAAAACAAGATACTACTATACACTTAATACACTAGCAAAACGGTGATGAGTCGTCCAAATGAAGGTAAGTGGTTGCACAAAAACCTGACGTGCAACTCTTTGGTAATCTGGACTGGTGTAGCCCTTCAGGAAGTCAATCTGGCTATATTATTAAAGTATACACATTTGCTATGAAATAATTTCACTCGGGTATGTATTCCAAAGAAATTCTCAGATACGTCTATAAACAAATGTAAGAAGATGTTTACTTTATTGTCATTGGCATGGCAGTTGGAAGAGTACAGGTAAAATGTGGGTGCAGAAAATGGAACTCTATGAAACAAATTAGATAGATGGGTGAATGTTTTTTTTTGTTTGTTTGTTTTTCTGCGGTACGTGGGCCTCTCACTGTTGTGGCCTCTCCCGCTGCGGAGCACAGGCTCCGGACGTGCAGGCTCAGCAGCCATGGCTCACGGGCCCAGCCGCTCCACGGCATGTGGGATTTTCCCAGACTGGGGCATGAACCCGCGTCCCCTGCATCGGCAGGCAGACTCTCAACCACTGTGCCACCAGGGAAGCCCGGATGGGTGAATCTTAAAAATATACTCCTGAATGAAGGAAATAAACACCAGAATGAATTTTATGACACAATATTATTTATATGAATCGAAAATATACACAAGTGCACATTGTGCACAAGAACACACCCAAAAGAAAACACATCAAACAAATTAGAATGGTAGCTTACGGGGTAGAGAAGGGAGTGGAGGGTGCCACAGGGAACAGGAGGTGAATAAATAAAACTTAATCATGTTACCGTATTTCATCATGCTATATCCAAGATTTCACTTTACTTGTAGTGGAAAGAAATCCTGTGTGCTATGTTGGCTTAAGTCAGGAATAGTTCTTGGAGGATATTTTCCTGAAAGAATTTGGAACAAATTTTTGAAAAAATCTTTGTTTATACTATGGATGATCTTTTTTTGTTTGTTTTGTTTTTTTCTTTAATTTCTGTTTTGTGGGTGTGTGTGGGATCTACTTTATTTTGTATTTCATTAATCTGATCTTATATTTTTCCATCTGCCTTCTTCAGTTTTATTATTCATTTATTAACTTCCTGAAATGGATGTTTTCTGAATCAATTTTCAACTTCCTTTCTACTTTGTTTTTTTTTGTTTTGTTTTGTTTTTGTTTTCCTTGCTGTACGCGGGCCTCTCACTGTTGTGGCCTCTCCCGTTGCGGAGCACAGGCTCCGGACGCGCAGGCTCAGCGGCCATGGCTCACGGGCCCAGCCGCTCTGCGGCATGTGGGATCTTCCCGGACCAGGGCACGAACCCGTGTCCCCTGCATCGGCAGGCGGACTCTCAACCACTGCGCCACCAGGGAAGCCCCCCTTTCTACTTTAATATATGCTTTTAAGGCTCAACATTTCCCTCTATGTATGTGTTCAAATCTCCAGATCCAATTATGAATTTGAATGTTTCTCTTCATGGTTCTGTCAATTTTTGCTTTATAAAGTATCAGCTGAAGTTATTAGTTTCTGATAATTGGAAACTTTTATGACTGTGAAGTGTCCCTCCGTATGTCAAGTAATGCTTTTTCCTTCCCCTTAAAGTTCACTTGGTCAAATAGCAATGTCACAGATTTTATAATTACAGAAATAACTTGAGACCTAGGATGTTGATGTCTGTCTCTAGAAAGGATTTTCCCTTGCTTCTGCACGGGTTGTAAGATGCTAACAAAACACGTTCACCTTTACACAATCTCAGGGAATGAGGTGTTTTGGCGTTTGGCTTCAGTCCCTGCCAAAGAAAGCCCAGTTTCCTTCTCCCCTTATTCCAATGGTGAAACTCTTTGGGGTTTACCAGGAAGCCTTCGTGGCTGGTAATGCTTTTATGTCGCTTAGCCTCTTGAAGACGTCCAAAATTCTACTGAGTTTGTACGCCTTTCAATGAACAGAATCTACACTCTTCTGAAGCCTACACAGTAGAACGGCAAGACTGCCCGAGACCTTCTCAGGGATTCCGGAAAGTGAAAACCAGAGTGAAAACATGTAGTCCAGAGCTGGTGCCGGTAGACACCCCCGCACCCACCCTTGCATTCTGGGACATGTAGTCCAGAGCTCGTAAACTCGTGTAGTCCCATATACTGCAGCTACAGTAACGCCTCGCTGTAAAGGTTTACCCGCGGAATTCTGGGAAATGTGGTCCAGGAGTTCCGGGTTAGTCGCAGGCACTTCCGCCCCAGGAGGACACGTAGCAGCCATGTTTTGCGTGATGGCGGTGTTTCAGGTCCGCTCTTCACGACCCATTCAAGCTTCCCCGACATGCGCCTGGGGCCAACGTTTGCAGACCTTTCATTTGGGGAGAAAGAGGAGGGGCGGCTAAAAGCGGAGGTTTGAGGGCCTGGAGTGGTGATGTACGTCCCGCGGGCGGAGCTTCTTTGCGTTTGGTAACGTACCCGGGATGGGGTGGGCTCAGGTCGTGCCTCCTGGGGTTTGAGGGTCTCCCCGGTTTTCTTCACCCCTAACCTGACCCCGTCCCCCACCTATGAGCTAGCCCTACCGCTTCATACGGCGTCACACTGGGTGAGTTGCTTAACTCCTCTGTGCCTCCGTTGCTGTTCGGTAAAAGGGGGGAGAAAGGAATGCCTTGTTAACATAGTGTTGTGAGAAGAAACGAGATAGCACAAGTAAAAGGTCTACAACTGCCTGATACGTTGTTGGTATTAATACTACGCTAATTCGGGAGGCACCCATTTCGCAGCGGGATTCTGTGAGCCCAGGAAGCTGAATTGTCCTGGACTCCTGGCCTGTTTTGGAAGGAGAGGACTTCTAGCTGGTACGGGGGCGGAAGGGGGTGCGGTATGAATTAGTGGGGATGGAAACAACAGCCCTGGTATTTCACAGTCTCCTTTCCTTCCCCAGCCCTGGCTTCTCAAAAAGCACTGCACGGAGGAAGAGGCAACAGAGCCCCACGTGAGTAGGACTTGGCATTCTTCTACTTAAGATATTCCTATAAATTGTAGAACGTATGGGACATGGGTAACGATGATAACTGAGCCTTGGTCACTAATTTCCATTCTAAAAGCTTTATGCACATGACCACATTTCCATCAGGCAGTGGCTCTGTGAATTGGTACTGCTGTTTTCTCTACTTTAAGGCTGAGGAGCTGGGGGCAGGGAACACAACCCTGTGGGCCCATCCTCACCCCGATGGTAGGAGGCAGAGCTGGGGTTGGGACCCAGGCAGTTTGAGTCCAGCAGCTGAGTTTGCTAATCCCTTTGGTATATTCTCTTTGAGCATAGGGTACTGGCTAGAATCATATCATGAAAGTAGGTTGGGACTTAATTGTGGGGACCTTGAGAGCAAGGTTTAGGCTATTTTATGAGTTTTTAAGATAGTTTTCTCAACTGGGTCATTTATTTTATTTCAAATAATATGTATATCATAGAAGCAGCATAATCATTATGGAAAAATGCAGATATATACATAAAGAAAAATTTTAATTATCTATAACTTTAGGATGTAAAGATAGCAGTTGTTAATGTTTTAGTGCCTTTTTGTCTGGTTACTCTTTGTGTATGTTTCTGTGTAGTGGAGGCTGTTTTTTGTGGGACTGATGTTACACTGCAGTGCTACTCAAATTGTGGTCCACAAACCAGCGGCACTGGCATCACTTGGATAGAAATGCCCAGCCTTGAGCCCCATTCGAGACCTTCTGATTTATAATTTCTGCGTAGGGGGCCCAGGAGGCTGCATTCCAACAAGATCCCGCAGTAATTCACATGCACGTGAAAATTCGAGAAGCTCAAGAGAGGGTCTTTTCTGGAAACTGAGGCCGAGGAAATTGACCCTGCTGGATGTCACAGATAAAACTGAGCTGGATTCACCAAAGCCCTACTTAGTCCAATGATTTTATTCCCCCACTAATTATTGTCAACTGTCAGGGCCCCTTTCAGAATCCTGAGTTGAGCAGAAGACAGCTAGCAAGTGTAGAGTCAAAATGGAGGTCGTTAGAAGTTGTGAAGATGTCTCTCTCCCAAGCTTTGGGGAGTGGAATCATTGCCATCTTTTGTACTAGATCGAACCCGGGCCCCCTGCATTGGGAATGTGGAGTCTTATCCACTGCACCACCAGGGAAGTCTCCCATTTATTTCTTAAACTTTCCTATATTTATGATGATATAATTACAATTCAGATTCCTGTCTTTTTTCATTTGAATTAGGTATGGACTGTCAAACTATTTTTTATTGTTGTTGCAGAATCCTGGCTTTTATTAGTTCTCTTTACCTCTGTGCATAATTGTCAAAAGGGTACTTCCTGTCTAAAAAGAAACTTAACGTATTTTTATACCTTTTGTAAAAAGTTGTCCATGTCAATTTAAATATTATTGTTGCAGTCACAAAATCTTTAGGAAGACAAGCAGAGATTTTCAGAAGTCTAAAGACTCTCACATAACAGGGCAACAACGTATGACCTCCACATGTCTGACAGTCTTCTGTTGGTAGAAATCACATCTCTAAGGATAATTTCTAACTAAAATATCATCTGCTTTACCGCAGTTGCTAAGAAATAAGAAACCCTGACAGTGGTGTTCTCAGAGCTTCCTACCTTATGACGATCTCACGAGGTGGATGCCCGTGTTCTCCCCTACTGGCAGAGGACAGAACTGAGGCGAAGGGATGTGCATAATTTGCCCAGGGTGACACTGCTAGTGAATGGCGTAGCCTGATCAGAGCCCATGCCTATTGACTCCAAAACCTACTCTGACTTACATGGTCTCTGTTTACACCATACCCAGAATAAGAATGACCCCTGTGGAAGCTGCAGGCACACTGTGAGGGGGCCACTGTGTATGAATGGGCAGGTCATTCCTCACACAGCCACTGAGGGGGTTCACGGGGGCATCTGGTATCTGCGTGGGGCTCTGCTCATCAAGCATAATCAGCTGTAGCCACCCCGAGGACTGGGAGCCTTGGTAATTCACAATGAGCACCACGTGGGTTAGTGACTTCTTTTTCTTTAAACCAGTTTCCAGTTTGACTTCTTCTTTCCCTGTCTGTCTTGCTAGGACTCTGCACTGCCCCAGAAGGAGAGAGAAAATGAGCACATTCCAGGTGAGTAGAGCTTGCCTTTCTTGCTGTTAAAAACGCCATTTTTGTACTCAGGTTGGACACAGGTTTTCCTCTTTTTTTTTCTTTTTCTTTTTTTTTTTTTTTGATTGGAGTATAGTTGATTTACAATGTATTAATTTCAGGTGTACAGCAAAGTGATTCAGTTATACATATATATACATATATTTTCAGATTCTTTTCCCTTATAGGTTATTACGAAATATTGGGTATAGTTCCATATGGGTTTTCTCTTTCAAGGAGAGTCTAAGCATATGAGGACCTGAGTGTGCCATGTGTGCTTTTTTTAAAATTCCTGTTAAATTTAATTGGTTTCGGTTTTAATTTTTGTTTTATTTCATCATTTTTTTATTTTACAAGTAAAAGAAAAATTAAGGGAAATGAAGGACATCTTCCAGTCTACTGCTTACCTGCTTACAAATTAGCTGCTTTTATATTTCTGTAATCTCTTCATCATATGTATTCATGGATGCGTATTTGTATTTATAACATAGATACAGTTTTAAATTGTTTTTTTCATTTAATACTAGCTAACATTCACTTTTAATTGCTTTATCATGTTCCTGCAAACTTAGGCACCTTTTTTTTTTTTTTTTCCCCGGTATGCGGGCCTCTCACTGTTGTGGCCTCTCCCGTTGCGGGGCACAGGCTCCGGACGCGCAGGCTCAGCGGCCACGGCTCACGGGCCCAGCTGCTCTGCGGCATGTGGGATCTTCCCGGACCGGGGCACGAACCCGTGTCCCCTGCATCGGCAGGCGGACTCTCGACCACTGCGCCACCAGGGAAGCCCTGCACCTATTTTTTAAACTATTCTTTATTCACAGACATTGAGTTGAAAGACTTCTCCTGTTTTCGGAGCACTACAGTGACAGTGTTCCTGATTTAACCTTGTTCTCAAAATATCTGTTCTGAAGAATATTGCCCCTTTTTGCCCTTAACATAGTAGGTTTAGGTATTCAGAATTTAAGAGGTATGTTTTCCATGTGGTGCCTTGGATGTTTTTTGGTAGAATATCCAAATACGGCAGAGCACAGCAGGATCAAACTGCTGCTTCACGCAGAAAAAATAATGTATGGTTAGAAGTTTTCTCACGACCAGAGTTAGATTCAGTCTTCCCCATGCTTGAGTCAGACCCTTTGTGTATTTTATTTACTGGTTTGTTTCTTTTTCCATCTTCTATTTTTTTCTAATCAGAGTAATACATGACCTTAGTTTAAAAAGTCCAGTGGTACTTAAAGCACTTGTCACTGCATAGACAGCTCAGAACAATTGTATAAAGAGGTGCTTGGTTTCATCTTTGTTTTAAATATAAAGAATAGGGGTTGTGAAAAAAGGAGGAACCAACTCAGACTCACCCAGAAAACCAAGGGTCTGGAGTCAGAGTATTGCATTCAAGCGAAAGACAGAAACGGGGAAAGAGAGAGTTTTCATTCAGAGACCTGGCATGGCCTTTTGGTTAGTTTCCACAGATAACACTCCTTCTCAGCTGGTTCCCACCTCAATGAGAAAGCAGGTGCCATCAAATACTGCCAGGACTGAATTGGTAACTGTTTCTGGGGCACTTGGCAATAATAATTAAACAGTGAAAGCTTTTTAGTTCAGGATCCAGGGGTTAGAATTCTAGGGAGTTTACTTATGAGTTGTCTGAGAGCCCCAGGTAAATACACAAAGCTTTCTCTTTCATAGCTGCACGTCCGGTGAGGCTGAGGAAAGTCAGTGTGTGGCATTGGCAGGATGGAAGGAGGGGGTGCTGGGAAGTCTGCACACCTCACAGGAGCCGGAGCAACTTCCCATCCTCCTCGTCTCCTCGGGGCTGCCCCTCTTCCACTGGCCACTGGGTATAAGATTGAGGTGGTGGTGTTTGTCGTAGGAGGCGGTGACCTTCAAGGACGTGGCCGTGGCCTTCACAGAGGAGGAGCTGGGGCTGCTGGACTCGGCCCAGAGGAAGCTGTACCAGGATGTGATGGTGGAAAACTTCCGGAACCTGGTCTCAGTGGGTGAGGACAGCCTTTCTCTGCGAGTGTCTTTGTGACCTTGGTGTTTCAAGGCTTTGGGCCTCTTGAGGTGGTTCCCTGAGTTTGGGGACCAGACTTTTGCAATTCCTGTGGGACACGAGAGGATGCCTCTGGTCTTTCCAAACAGTGTGTTTCAGGTCCTTTTCAATTATTCTGTAAAAGAACTGTAAATCGACAGTATCTTGCTGTACCTTGTGTATTCTTTTTCAGATTTCCCTCCCTGCCATTAGTGGATCATAAAGCCAATTTATTGAGCCCTACGTGTGATTTTTTAATGAAATAAAAAAGTATAGAAAATATCAGAGTTTCTTAGGAAGAGTACAACACATTGCAGCAGAAACTCTGGGCGATGGCATGAGTGGTGTGAGAGCCAGTGGGAACAGATTTCATGAAAAGAGACATTGGTTAGATATAGGTCATTCAAGCTTCGTTTTAGTAATGTATACTTTTCTACCTGTGTATCTAGGTTGTGAAATAAATGCTGTTTCTTCAGTGGGTCGTGATACAAAGTTTGAAAAACACAGCTTTCAATACCTTGAATATGCAGTTGGAACTCAAATTTCTAGTAAACTTTCGCTCTAGCCCGTTCATGTTAACTTGTGACTTTGCATGTTCTCATTCTTCAAACGAGATACAAAACATATAGAAAGAGAAGAGAGGCTTTGGTTGATGAATTCAGCAACGCAGATAGAAATTTAGGTGAGAACCAAGCAGTCGTGAGTTCCTGTGGTTAGCTGTCTGTCTGTTTTGCTTCTCACCAGCCCTGTGCTGTCCATCACCTGGTCCCAGTTGGAAATCTCTTTCCAGGATTATTGCATAGTCTTTGTACTGGTCACCTGTTGCCACCCTTCTCCTCCCACAGTTTGTTCTTTAGGTGGCAAAGTGATCTTTTGTAACTTTAAGTCAGGTTATGTTCTTGTTTCAAAATTCTCTTGTGGCTTCTTTTACTTAGAATAAAAACCACTTAAAGTGGCTTCTAGAGCCTTCTGTGGGCTGCTGTTCGTTCTCCACCACCTCCCTGAATACACCACCTCTCCTCCCTCTTACCCTATCTTTTCCAGACCTGCAAAGGATGCTTCTGCCACAGAGCCTTTTCCTTGTCCTTCTCTCTGCCTGGAATGCTCTTTCACCTGTAATCTTTTAGGCCTCTACTTCTTTCAGTCAGTCACCTTAAAGATGAGGAGGTGGCTGTCCTCTGACCACCCTATGGGAAATACAGTCCTCTCTTTCTTACTCTCTCTGCCCTGCCTTGTTTTGTCTCTAAGCGTTTCACTCATGTACATTTTGTTCACCTGTTTCTCGCCTCTCTTTCTTCCACTGGAGGGTAATCCAGGAGTGCAGGAGGAATTTGGTCTGTTATATGTTTATTGCTCACTAGCCTCAGTGCTTAGCATAGTCTTGGTACATGACAGGAACTCTTAAATATTTCTTGAATAAACGAATGAGTTAATGGATAGAGAAATTAGCCTTCCATGAAAATAGCTAGTAGGCGGTGAACAAATCCGAGTGAATAAGGGATATTGCTAAATGTTTTTTTGTCTTCAAATGAATTCCTAGCCTAATTCTAACTTCTCAGGTGCCCATGATGTGTGTATGTGTGTGTTTGCCTTTCTGTACAAGTTGGCCCTCATCAACTTGCACAAAAAATATGTATAGAACCTGTAATTATAACCAAACTGAGTAAAATGCTTTCCCTGTGACTTTCCTTGAGCTCTTAGTAGCAGAGCAAATTCATTTGGGGAGGAAATACTGTTTTGAATGAGGATTCTTATGTCTACTTCTTAGGTAACCCTCCCATAGAAGGAAAGAAATTTCTGTTTCCTTATCCCTTATACCAGGGGAGAACAGGTCTCAGAAAACAGGCAGCTGGTGAGTTAGCCTTTCCCTTAAAAGATTTGCCCCGCTGCGTCCCATTTGCCTCCTCCAAAGCCCACCTCACTAATAAGAAATCGATCTTTGTTAGCTCTACAAACATTTTGTGTGTGTGTGTGTGCATTTGTATGTATCTTGTAGAAGGCATTTTAGATAATGTCACCTTGGGTGCTTTGATCATTCTTTAATAGTTTCTAGTCTGTTTCTTCTCAACACTTATCACAGGCTATGGAAGTTATTCCCAGCTCACTCATAAACCCCATTCTTCACTTTGGAACTCATTCTTGTTAAAGACCAATGTATCTGTGTCCAAAAATTTTCCATGCTGTTTTTAAAGAGACAGCATTCTTCCCTAGCCTCTACATTTTGACTCCTGCTTGGCAGGGGGAGTGGAGGAACATATTAGGCAGCACAAATGCCTCAGAAGGATCCAGTGCATAGGTCTTCATGCTTTTTTTTAACCCCACTGATTCTTAGACCCTTTTTTAAAATTAATTAATTTTTGGTTGCATTGGGTCTTCGTTGCTGCATATGGGCTTTTCTCTAGTTGTGGTGAGTGGGAGCAGCTCTTCGTCGTGGTGCGCAGGCTTCTCATTGCAGTGGCTTCTCTTGTTTCAGAGCACGGTCTCTAGGAACGCGGGCTTCAGTAGTTGTGGCACGTGGGCTCAGTAGTTGTGGCTCACGGGCTCAGTTGCTCTGCGGCATGTGGGATCTTTCCGGACCGGGGCTCGAACCTGTGTCCCCTGCACTGGCAGGCAGATCATTAACCACTGTGCCACCGGGGAAGTCCCGGTTTTTAGCACCTTTCATATCCTCCTCAGCACTAACCCCCTTGGTGTGCTGCCGCCTCGGGTGCAGCCTTTCAACTTAAGCAAAACTGTACTTTCCAGTCCTTTTCCTGTATCTGATACCTGACGTGTAAAAGCTGTTTCGCTTCTCTGACTTGGTTCAAACTTAACCTGGGATTCAGAATTGTAGAGAATCCTAGAAATCAAACTGAGTTCACCTGTGCATGCATTTCTTGAGCCCTGACTAACTGCTAGGCACTGTTAAAGCTGTGAGCACAGCAAAATGCTTGTCTTTATTGATACTGTGTTATGGTAGGAATGACATGTAATTTTTGAAAGATGATTTAAATAGTATGTCAGAGTAGTCATTTGGTTTTAAATGGGTTTCATTAATGCTAAGTATTTGGGAGTTTAACAGACCATCTCTTGGTTTCTGTTAGTATATAAACCAGAGAACTTCATTTGTCGTGCGAAAGATCAGCTGAACCATCCTGAGGTTCATTAAAGTCTCATACTGTGTCTTAAGTGTAAAATCTTGAATCTTTGAACAAAGCTTTCACGTGTCCACATCTCTGAATTCTCTGTCCATATAGAAGAAAACAATCAAAGTGAGTGGAGGGCCGTTCAAGACAGAGGATCACGTGAAGAGCTTTCCTGCTGGCAAATCTGGCAACAGATTGCAAATGACTTAACCAGATGCCAAGACTCCATGATAAATAGTTGTCAGTTCCACAAACAAGGTGATTCCCCCTGCCAGATTGGGGCAGGACTCTATTCAAATTTCTGAAGATGAGAACCGTATATTAAATGATAAAGCAGGTGATCCCAGTAGTACTGGAAATCCAAGGTTTGCAACTTTGAGAGCCCAGGATTCTTGGAGGAAAACTTCATTGGCTGAGTCCCAGAATTATCAGAATAGACACCAGCAAATTTCCATGAAAAATAAACTGTGTCAGTGTAAAGAGGATGTTGACACCATCAGTTGGATTTCACATCACCTTGATGCTCATGGAGTACACAAGGGTCAAAAATCTTACGGCTACAGTGATTATAGAAAAGATAGCACGAGGGTTTCAACACTGGATCAGAATACTATGATTCACACAGGACAAAAACCTTACCAGTGTGATGAATGTAAAGAAACCTTCACCGATCTCTCCACCTTTGATCTTCACCAGCAATTACACTCAAAAGAGAAGTCTCATGTGCAGTGAGTGTGGAAGAGGCTTCCGTTACAGCTCGGTTCTTCATATTCATCAGAGAGTTCACGTGGGAGGAAAACACAGTGAGTGTGATGAGTGTGGCAAGGAGTTCAGTCAGAGCTCACAGCTGCAGACTCCTCAGAAAGTCCACACTGTAGAGAAACCATTCAAATGTGGGGAATGTGGGAAAGGCTTCAGTCGTAGGTCAGCACTTACTATTCATTGTAAAGTCCACACGGGAGAGAAACCTTATAATTGTGAGGAGTGTGGGAGGGCCTTCAGTCAGGCCTCTCACCTTCAGGACCATCAGAGAGTCCACACTGGGGAGAAACCATTCAAATGTGACACATGTGATAAGAGCTTCAGTCGGAATTCACACCTTCAGTCCCATCAGAGAGTCCATACGGGAGAGAAACCGTACAAATGTGAGGAGTGTGGGAAGGGCTTCATTTGTACCTCAAATCTATACATTCATCAGAGGGTCCACACAGGAGAAAAACCCTACAAATGTGAGGAATGTGGGAAAGGCTTTAGTCGGCCTTCAAGTCTTGAGGCCCATCAGGGAGTCCACACTGGAGAGAAATCATACATATGTAATGTGTGTGGTAAAGGCTTTACTCTGAGTTCAAACCTTCAGGCACATCAAAGAGTCCATACAGGAGAGAAACCATACAAATGTAATGAGTGTGGGAAGAGCTTCAGGAGGAACTCCCATTATCAAGTTCATCTGGTTGTCCACCCAGGGGAGAAGCCCTATAAATGTGAGGTATGTGGGAAGGGCTTCAGTCAGAGTTCATATCTTCAAATCCATCAGAAGGCCCACAGTGTAGAGAAACCTTACAAGTGTGAGGAGTGTGGGCAGGGCTTCAATCAGAGTTCACGACTTCAGATCCACCAGCTGATCCATACCGGTGAGAAACCATACAAATGTGAAGAGTGTGGGAAGGGATTCAGTCGTAGAGCAGATCTTAAAATTCATTGCAGAATCCACACCGGAGAGAAACCGTATAATTGTGAGGAGTGTGGGAAAGTCTTCAGGCAGGCCTCAAATCTTCTGGCCCATGAGAGAGTCCACAGCAGAGAAAAACCATTCAACTGTGAAGAGTGTGGGAAGAGCTTTGGTCGGAGTTCACACCTTCAAGCCCATCAAAAAGTCCACACTGGAGAAAAGCCATACAAATGTGAGGAGTGTGGGAAGGGCTTCAAGCGGAGCCTGAACCTCGACATGCATCAGAGGGTCCACACAGGAGAGAAACCATGTAAGTGTGGGGAGTGTGGGAAGCACTTCAGTCAGGCCTCAAGTCTTCAGCTTCATCAAAGCGTCCACACTGGAGAGAAGCCGTACAGATGTGACAGATGCAGTAAGGTCTTCAGTCGGCCTTCACAGCTACAGTCCCATCAAAGAGTGCACACGGGGGAGAAGCCTTACACGTGTGAGACCTGTGGGAAGAGCTTCAGCTGGCGCTCCAATCTGACAGTTCATCACAGAATCCATGCTGCTGATAAATCCTATAAAAGTGATAGGAGTGGTAAGACCATCAGAGAGCCCACACACGAAAAAAGTTCCATAGAATGATGAAAACAGAGACAGAAACAACTCAGGTGTCATGTGAATTCTTCCAGTCATCAAGTTCAGAAGAAAAAAAAATCATTTGTTTCATTAAAGTCGGTGTTTCAGCCATAGCTCAACATGTCCCAGTAGCCAGGAGGCCACACGGCAGAGAACTCTGGTAAATGGTGTAGTAAGTTTGAACTTTGACCTCTATTAAATATTAGGGGAGAAGCCTTAGTGTGAGTTTTAGCAGGCCTTGTACAAAAGTATGATGAACATGCCAAAATTTATGCCCATTACAACGTAAATTCCACGAATGCAGCGACGTTTGTTCTGAATCTACAGTCTGAACATTGTCAGCTACTTTGTAGGTGCTCGATATTTGTTCAGTTAATGAATGAGGAACAACTTTTTGAAAATTATGTTGCAATCCCCTCCAAAATTTCATAAAAATTTGTATTCAGAGGAGTTAACCTAAATCTGGCCTTAAAAGTAATTCAGGGAGACAAAAATTTGAAGTGTTAGAAAACCACTCAGTATTGCAATTTGTAATATTAATGTGGCATCGTCCTGTTATGATGAGCTCCATTTGTCTCCCCCCAGCCTCGCTTCAAGTTGGATCTTATCTTGGACTTTGTCTATCTAATATTCTGTGAACCTTATACAGTACAAATTTGGTTATCTTTTGTGACAGTATAGACTTACTGAAAATGGATTGTTCATCTTGCAATACAGAAAGCATACTGTTGACCCTTTTTTCAAGAACGTCAAGGCAGAGGTTTAAGTGTCAGAAAGAGTTACTAATGACAGTGACAGAGGACAAACATTTCTTAGTAAATGAACTGATCGTTGGTTTCTTATTCACCACATTTCCGTCTAGGTTTTGATGTGATTGTCTCCCAAGGGTTTTAGCATTACTTTCATCAGGACTTCTTAAGTAGAGAAAAGAGGCTGTGTGAAGTAGATTACTTTTGTCAAGTTCTCTATCTCCTTACTCCTCTCTGGCCTGAGATAAAAAGAAAAAAATTATTTGTTGAAATTTGGTAACTTCATCAAACATATTTATTCAATGACTGACTTGCACACTTTTTCCTAGCGGTGGATTGAAAAATTGATTTTCAAAGTGAAGTTGCTGAGTACATATCAAAACATAGAACGTGCGTCCCTTTGATATAGAAATCACAGAATAGGACCTTATAATTAGGAAATTCAAGTAGAAAAGGTGAGTAGCATGTCAATGTTACTAAATTTTGCAAAAGTGAAATATTCAATAGGAATGTCTTTATATTTTAAGATACTTATGTAATGACAGGTCTGTTAAAATGATGGCTTAAACTTAATGACAGAAGCATGTAACAGTTTAATGTATTTTAGGTAGGTACATCACATACCTTAATCAAACATGTATGTGTGTGTGTTAATGCATCCTATCATCTG
Source organism: Mesoplodon bidens (assembly GCF_964165515.1). Lineage (NCBI taxonomy): Eukaryota > Metazoa > Chordata > Mammalia > Artiodactyla > Ziphiidae > Mesoplodon > Mesoplodon bidens. The sequence goes on from NW_027671268.1 coordinate 207,823, forward strand.
TAAAGGGATATTCACCCTTATGTAAACAGTGGCAAGATTTTCAGGGATTTTTTCCACATTTAACTTCCATATTTTAAATTTTTCATTGAGCATCAATTTTCCAGTAAAATACTGTTATTTTTATAGTAACATAGGTAGTAAAATAATGTAAAATATAATATTAAAAATTACTAAGAACATATTAATCCCTCACAGTAAGAAATCCTATCATCATGAGGTATACATATATATGGCCAAAATTAAGGAATAGACCTCTAGAAATCAGTTATAAAAAAGAAAAAATGTATATGGTTATTCAAAGAGACAGAATATTAGTCAGTGTAACGGTCTATTTATAATTAATGCATTTGAAGTTTAGGATAAATCCATGCAGCCCAGAATATTCTGTTTTAATTCCAACAGTAGAAATGTACACATCCTAGTTCTCCTCATCAGGCTTCCTTACTGGGTGAATGGATGGATAGCTCGGGGTACCGGCTTGTCCTTTCAAGTGCTTGGTCTGACTGGAGAAGTAGCTGGGTCGTTCCAGACACTATGACACAGAGAACCATTAGCTGTGGGAAAAAAGGAATTTACCCCCCAAAAAACTTTTTTAAATTGTTTACAAAGTAACAGTGATTGGGCAAATCCTGAAGATAGAGAGTGGAAATAGGTAAGTTTTAGAGGTAAAATTTATCAACGATTCCCTAAGGAAAAATGTGCATAGGGAAGAAACCTAGAATGATGGGAACAAGTTGTTAAGGAGGAGGTTTGCATACCATTTCCTACTTCTTGGTCATTTCACTGATGTTTAACACTTACTTGGTTAAAGGGCTTTACTCAGCAAAAGATGTATTTAATGTGAGAGGCAGGTTTCCAAGATTGGTTTCCTAGACCACACCTTCACATGTGTATGTAAAGTCCATGCTACCTCAAATTGCATTGCATTAGATGTCAGAAATCCTAGGGCTTTCTTGTTTGGTTTGGTTTGGTAGATATCAAACCACCAACTCTCAAGGTAATTTGTAGTTTAGTGAGTTAAGTCAAGGGCTGGAAAACTACCTCCTGTGAGCCCAACCTGGCTCATTGCCTTTAAAGCTTTATTGGAACCTAAAAGCTCTTTATTGGCCCATCCATTTATTTACCATCTTTGAGTGTTTCCCATTGTGCTGACAGTGTTCAGTGGTTGTGACGAGCACTGATGGCCCACAAAACCTAAAATATTTACTTTCTGGCCCTTCAGAGAAAAAGTCTGTTGATCCCTGTGGTAAGCCCAAAAGGTTTGTCTCTGTAAGTGAAAGACCACAAGTAGAGCAGAACTTAGACTTGGTTCAGTGAGGATTCCAGAGAGGTTTCCTTTTTGATTCTCATATCTGCCCTTCTGGTTGACCTTGTTCTTTAGTTTGGTTCAAAGACAGTGGTAGCAACTAGGGACTACCTGTTTCTTTCTTCACATTCAATGAAAGAGCTGCTCTTAGTGTTGAGTAGTTCACAACTCACTCCCAGTGCGTGGCTTCCTCTAACCTTGACTCCCATCTATGCTAAAGACTAAATCTTTAGCTTTGTATCCAGTTCCATTGGCCTTTGTAGGGCCTTCAGTTTCAAGTCCCAGTTGATAGCTTGAGCTCGAAATCTGTTTTTACCGTTGGGGATTTTCTGTCTTAGCTTTGAGCTTGGCTACATAGCAACACTTTGGGGGACTTGTTATAATCAGCATTTCTATCTTTCTTTCCTTCCTTTTTATTTATTTATTTTTTTAAGGGGATCCAAAGTCAAATTCAGTCAGTGGCTGAATGACAACACATTGATTCACAACCTTGTAGATTCTCTTATGTCATAGGGCATCAGTGGGAAGGAGTAGAATCCTGGAAATTTGAGGTGGAAATATATGGGCAGATTCCAACAAAGCTGAGGCCTGTGACCTCTGACCTGTGACCTCTTAGTTGAGCCTGCTGTGCTATTAGAAGGAAGTCTGCCTCTACTCTGAGGTAGTTTCCTTGCAGGGGTCTGTGGATCCTCAAGACTTGCCTCCACTACCTCTCGTTTTTCCAGACCTAGTAATCAGACTAGAGTCCTTGAAATGGGGACGGGAGCAGGGAAGGGGTGGGTACCCACCGGGTATAAAGGATGACCATGAGGAGACACTATCTGCTAAAATACGGAATTTTATAACTTATATCAATAGAAACCTGAGAAATAATGTGTGTGGAGTTTGTAGGTATTGAAGCAGGTGGGAGTAATGTAATATTGGGTTAGGCTGGATTTGTTGATACGAGTGCATTCAACACCCATTCCAGACTCAGCGTGTTAGCTTGGCTACCTGGGAATGCCTTCAGCAGTTTGCTCAAATGACTGAAACCTGTACCCAAAGTTAGCGTAGGCTAAAGTCAAAATGCCAGGACTTTCTAAGTATGTTGTAGCAAAATTTCTTGACGTTGGCATGACTGACATTTTGAACTGGATAGCTCTTTGTTGTTGGGAGCTGTCCTGTGCAATGTAAGATGGGCCAGTGGCACATACTCTTCCCTGCCACCCTAGTTGTAACAATAAAAAGTGCCTTGAGGGCTTCCCTGGTGGCGCAGTGATTGAGAGTCCGCCTGCCGATGCAGGGGACACGGGTTTGTGCCCCGGTCCGGGAAGACCCCACATGCCGCGGGGCAGCTGGGCCCGTGAGCCATGGCCGCTGAGCCTGCGCGTCCGGAGCCTGTGCTCCGCAACGGGAGAGGCCACAACAGTGAGAGGCCCGCGTACCAAAAAAAAAAAAAAAAAAAAGTGCCTTGATACATCCGTGTGCACCAGCCACGTGGGGCTCATTCATAACACAGCTCCTTAAAGAAAAAAGTCTCAAGGGGCTTCCCTGGTGGCGCAGTGGTTGAGAGTCCGCCTGCCGATGCAGGGGACATGGGTTCGTGCCAGGGCCCGGGAAGATCCCACATGCCGTGGAGCGGCTAGGCCCGTGAGCCACGGCCACTGAGCCTGTGCGTCTGGAGCTTGTGCTCCACAACGGGAGAGGCCACAACAGTGAGAGGCCCGCGTACCACAAAAAAAAAATAAAATAAAAGTCTCAAGACACTGCCACATATTTCCTGGGAGGGGGGACCAAAAGTGTCCCCAGCTGAGAACCACCACTGTAGAAGGTTTACAAAGGCATAGGAATGCCAGACCACTGGAGTGGATTTATCATATAAGATCTGCTCACCCAAACCCCCTATGTGCCCTGGGAGGGCTCAGAGGACACTTCCTTTGCCAGAGGTTTAAGAAACGTATTGGTGAGGGGAGCGTTAGCAGTCTTGGAATGCTCTGTAGCTGCTCTTCTCTGCAGGCCAAGAATGAGAGGGAAATGATGTCATCATAATGGGCTCCCTAAATTCAGTGAGGCTAATGGGATCGTGGGGCATCATTGGTCAAGTGGAAACACTTCATTGGCAGAGATAAAGTGAGCGTGTTTTTCACAATGAACAGCAAAATGAAAGGGCTCATTAGAATGCTTTGATACACAAAGATTTTTTATTTGCTCATGTGCTATCTCTAGGGCTGAAATAAATGGGAACTCTACTAATACCCTACTTGATTTGAATCAGGAGAAAAGCTCTAGGTCTGATGAACATGTCTGACCGGAATCAACATGGGAGTTGTGCTCCCTCAGCCAATTGGATAACATGAGTCAGTTCCCATTTCCAGAGCATCTTGAATGAAGGGCAGGCCGGGTCCCCTTGAGGGAGGATATACCCTGGTTTACTACCAACTCTCCCGAGGGTGCTTTCTTCTCCCTGGAAGGGATAAAACAACTGAGGTAGAACAGGAAGAGACAAGAAGCACTCCAAGCTCTGCTGGTCAGGGTTACCCTCCAGCGTTGCCTTAATGCTCAGAGCCACACACACCACAGTGAGCTTGGCTCCAGATCAACTACCACGCAACGAAGGTTCTGGAACATTTCCATATCTCGGGGGACCTCATTTCCACGTGACTCTCTTTCATATTCCCCTTTGTCACAGAAGGCTAGGTCCAGTGGTCCGGGTGAGATCTCGGCTCAGGCCCAAGGCTCTCAGACCTCAACGGTCTGGTCCTGCCAGGGCCCCTGTCCTCTCTGGAGACCACTCCTGGCTCTCTCTGCCGAGAAGGCGCTGCTGGCAGTACGTCCTCTAAGAGTTGAGGTCCGTCGTGCAGACCCTGAGAAAACTCCTAGGAAAAGGCTCCACCTTCTTGTTTACGTCAACAGAGCTCAATGCCTTTGTTAGTGCTGGGTGTGTCCCATTTGATGCAACTGCAGAGCCATTAGGTCAACCAGCACATGTGTGCGGCCCCTTCCCTTGGACTCCTCTGGGCCCTCGTGACATAGGCTCAGAAGACTGCCAGCCTCAAGCCTTACCTCTTCCAAGGCCACACCGTCTCCAGGATCTTCTGTCCCATGAATCTCAGTTGCTGTGTGGAACTCAAAAGAGAGAAAAGAGTCTGCCTGCGGGGTCTCTTCGGGCTGGGGCCTTCTACCTTCTCTTCCTCGTCCTCCTCGTCCTCCTCGTCCTCCTCGTCCTCCTCGTCCTCTTCGTCCTCCTCCTCGGGGTGATCTCGGATTCCACATTGCCCATCAGCTGGGCCATGGTGAGATGAAACACACGGCAGCTGAAGCCCTCCAGGACGCCAAACTTCACGTGCTGCTGGAGGATCTCCAAGGTGGGGAAGACCCGGCAGCAGGCCATGCACCTGAAGCCGGTCTCCATGGTCACCATCCACTCCGGTGTCTTGGCCCTGGGTCTCTCCTCGACGGCAGGTGACCCTGATGGGCTGCCTGGCGCTGCCCTTTCCTCATACTCTTTGTCCTCCCCAGTGGGCTCACTGTCAGACAGGAGGTTTTCGGTGGACACATCAGAAGAGGGCTCAGTGGCTACTGTGCACGCATCCTCAGGAAGGGTCACTTCTTCTATCCTCAGCTGCTTTTCAGGCAACTCCAAGGGTTTCTTTGTCTTCCAGGAGACAGCGACACCCTTGTTCACTTGTACCTGCATGTAGTATATTTTCATGCCCCTTTCCTCTTTGTCTGGGTGCAGATCGTTCTTACAGGGTGAAGAGGGTGAGGAGGAGACACAGTGTGATGGGGGAGCGGTCTCCCCTTTTTCCTGAACCTGGGCTAGGGGTGCGGTAGGCTGGGCAGTGTCTCGATGTGATCTCCGGATTCCTGAAAAAGGAATTTTAAAACATAATAACATGCATGGGCCATGCCGGAAGCTGAGGGAGCAGGTGTGGTAGACGAGAGAGGGACATTTGCATGACGTAGCTATGTCGTGAGCTTGGTGTCTGTTGGCCGTAGGAGGCAGTGGTGTATCTGGTGTCATCTGTGGGCTTTTCATCTGCGTGTTGGGGGATACTGGAGCGGTGTCTGTATACACGGGTGTGGAGTACAGTGGTGAGGACTGTGGTATGTGAGGGAAGCGTATGGATGCGTGTATGACGAGGAGTGTGAGTTTGGGAATATCGGTGGTGCATTCCTTGTGGAATGGGGCTGTGGTGCAGGAGGAGAGTACTGTGGAGCACGTGCTTGGGGTTCATGTGTGCACGGAGAAGGGCTGTGCCTGGAGGGCGCATGTGTGTGTGAGCTGTGTGGACCTGAGCTGGATGGCGCTGCTCTCAGGCTGGAGGTGTATGATGCAGAACTCTGTCCTTCTCTGGAAGCAAAGGCAAAGAGAAACCCTACATTTTTCTCTGAAGATGCTTAATCTGGTCCCTCTTCCCTCCACCTCAAGTCCAGACCTTTCCGGCCACTGCTCCTTGACTTCCCCACCATGGTAGTAGCAGGATTCACACCCGCCCCCCACCCCTGACTCAGCTGGGATACACGCCCTCGTAACAGCTCAGCCATCCCGCCCAGGCTCCTCCACAGAGCCCTCATCACCTCTGATGACCTTGGGTTTCCTCTCAGCCTCCCTGGGATCTGTGTGCCTCCTGCCTCACAGCCAAGCACCCCCTCACCTGAGGAGCCCCGCGCCCTTACCGGCGTACATGAGCTTGCGCGGAGAAGAAGCACAGGAGAAGTGTTTAGGGGCAGAGGAGACCTCCCCTGGCCCTGGGCTGCAGCCTTGGGCCACCACAGTGGATCCAAGCCGAGGGGGATCCTCTTGTGACTTCGAGATTCCTGAGGGAGGAATGAAAGGCTCAGGGTGGGTTCATCAGTCCTCTGTCCACAAATATTTACTGAGTGTGTGACACGTGTCAGGTGCAGTGAATACACACAGTTGAGAGTGTGGTTCCCAGTGGATACTCCAGGATTTAATTCCAATCCATACTTATTCTCTCACTGTCTAGTTGGTAATGTAGGCCTCGGTGGTGACTGTGAGTGTGTGGGAAGAGTGAGTGATGTGTATCAGTTAAGTCTGTGGTAAGTGTGGGGTTGGCATGGGGAGCACAGTGCAGATGTGTCTATCTGTGTGTGTGGCCTTTGTGTGCATGGTTTCTGTTCACAAGTCAGGAATTCTGGGACATGTAACTTTTCCTCATTACATGGTGTGGCTTGTATTTATGGTGCGTGTTCATTCATTCAGTCACCAAGATTCAGTAAGCAGCTACTCCTGTGTATCCGGCACTCTTCCATTGTTGTAGTCTTTGGTAACGCTGCACATTCTAGTAGGGGAAGACACACACTAAACAAAACTACAATAAATATATAATACATCAGCTGGTGGTAAGTATATAAGGGTTGCCAGACTTAGCGAACAAGAATACAAGGCACCCAGTTAAATTTCAGTTTCAGATAAACCCAGAATACTTTTTTAGTGTAAGTATTCCCATGCAGTGTTTGGCCTGACTTAGTTTTAGTGTAAGTATGGCCCATACAATATGTGGGACATACTGATACTGAAAAATTACTTGTTGTTTATCTGGAATTCAAATTGAACTGGATAGCCCATATTTTCTCTGGCAATCCTGACCTGGGTTACTGAGACTGTGGTTTACTGTGGTTTGTACAAAGCGGGTCTGGCATTACTCAAGAATGTGTTATAAGTGTGGTGTGTATGACACGTGACTGGTTCTTATAGAGGTATTTAGAGATGGCTGAAGTTAGCTGTGTTTGTGCAAGAGTTGAGGAGATACATATATATATAGTGTGTGTGTGTGTGTGTCCTATATATATAGTGTGTGTGTCTATATACATATCTCATCTCCAGCGTTTGGTGTTGGAGGAGACGATTGTGATACAGGTGGGTTGTATGAGAACGTAGTAGAGAAGGGATGCATGTATATACCTCCATGTGCTGTGTGTGGTTTACTAAGGAAGTTATATGTGGGGTGTGTGATATTTTTGCTGTATCAGAGTGTACATGGGTGTATGAGTTACTGTCTCATGAAACACCCCTAACAAGAATTCTGTATACACTCTTACGTACACCGAGTGTCAGCCAGGTCCAGGCAGGGTGACAAGAACTTTACCACGCAGACTTTATATCTGGTAAGCACTCTAACCCCATTCATCTCGCTCTTCTCTGCACTACCCCCCCCCCCACACACACACGAACACACAGGAACACAGAGCAAAATATTCTGAATGGTCAGGGGCAGTCATTGCCTTCCCCAGCCTGTCCCAGCCACTGCCTGGAAATCTGCCTGCTGTCTAGAGCTCCATTCCCAGGGCCCATCCTACAGTCTCCAGGGCCCTGGGCCTGGTAGGAGCTACTGGGCTCTAATCTGGGGCAGAGGCCTCTAGCTGGAGCTCTGGGGTGACCACCCCTCTCCCAGGGCAAGCTACTCGCCTACATTTAATGCACGCAGGCACCCCGTGGCCCGTGGCTCTCAGAGCTCCCCGCAGGACCCTGAGGCCATTTCTCACCCCTGCTCACGCGGTCTCAGTCTCTGGAAAACCCTTCCCTTCCCTTGATCTCCTTTGGGAAATTCTTCCTGTTGAAGGAATAAAACCTCCTTGCTTTCAATATGACACCATCCCTAGACAAACAATCTTCTTTCAAAGTGCATTCCACTTGTCAAGATATTTTTCAACAGGGCCTTCAACTCATGGGGCTTCTCTTTCCACTTTGGTAAAAGAGGCCAAGCAACTCATGGGTCTCTCTCAGCATCCTTGCATCCTTCACATCCCCCACCTCATGACCCCAGGGAAAGATCCAAGAGAATAAGAGAGAAATCGGGGACTGAGAAAAGCTGCACCTCTAGGTCTGTGCAAGCAGGATGCAGCCTGCTATGAGTCCGACAGAGCTCCAGGCCCGGCTGCCCCAGGGGAGAGTCCTCAGACCAGCGGAGCTGACCTCCCATCTCCCAGGGGGCATCTGGCCGTTCTGTGCCGTCTCACACCACAGGGACCCTCCGGATGGATACGGCAGCGTCAGTGAGACAAGGTCTCTCGCTCCCTGCTTCACAGGTGACACGTTCTCAGTCCCCCCCATCCTAGAGAAGGTTTAGTTTGGCAGAAACCCATGTGCCCCAGCATGTTGCCCCCCACATACCTCCTCCGTTCTCGGCAGTTTCCTGGGACTCTTCATTTTCCAGATGTTTCCTCTTTTGTCGCCGTTTCATGGTACCAACTAGAAGTCTCCCTTAGAAGATGCCTCAAGAGATGTCCAACTCCTCCTCTTCCCTACAGGTTGGCCCTTGTTGGCTCTTGGGCAATCCGTTGAAATGATTCAATACAAATAAAAATAGTCAAGTCTCCTAAATGGCTGAAAAACTTGTACCACTTAGTGAACCAGCAGTACTGCCTAGTGCTCACCAGGGCTGTTATGTTTACAAGGTTGCCAGGCGCACAGCAGGATTCTGTGACCTCAATGATGACATCAGAGCATTCTGTGGACCTAGGTTGAGCGCAGTCTCTGCAATAGCATGTTAAGACCTTATATGATTGTTCTATATTGTCTTAAGGCATATAAGATCAAAATTATGGTATGAACTCTGGAAGCCAATTTCAAAAACAAAACAGTTCTCAGATTATTTTGCATACACAGAAAAATTCATGAGTTTCAACAATTGAAGCTTTATTATTTATGCTGTGCTTTAACTACAGATCCATAATAGGGAGAGGGAAAATCCTGGAGCTAGAAACAAAATTGGATATACCTACATTGTGGAGGTTTAAAAAAAAAAAGTTGCTCTTGTTGAAAAGATGCACAAGGGGAGAGAACTGAGCATAATAGCAGAGGACCCTCTGGATGTGGAACCAGTAAGGACAAAGCAGGTTTGGATGGCGTTCCATACGCAGACCAATGGTGGTATTTTTAATATAGTTGGTTAAAGGGCTTTATTTAGCAAGTTACAGTTGACCCTTGAACAATATGGTTTTGAACTGGGCAGGTCCACTTATATGCAGGGTTTTTTTTAATAGTAATTACTACAGTACTACATGATCTGTGGTTGGTTGAACCCATGGTTGCAGAATTGCAGATACAGAGGAACCACGGATATGGAAGTCTGACCATAAGTTATTTATACAGATCTGTCTATCCATCCATCCATCCGTCCACCCATCTGTAGAGAGAGAGAGGGAGTGAGTGCACATGCTAGGTATTTACAGAAGTAGATATGGAAGTGTGAGGATATACAAACACACACATGTGTATGTGATGTATATAAGCATGTATATCCACGTTTCTATTTCAGGGCTGGAGCAAGGAAAGTGTAGAATGATCCTGGAGAAAATTTACTGTGCCAGAAAGTAGGAAAGAGTGGCGGGATGTGTAAAAAGATCCAGCTTGAAGAGACTCACACTGGGTAAATCTGAGCAATTTGGCCATAAAATAAACAATTATCATACAGAATATGAATAAAAAAAGAGGAAGGGAGGGAAGGAAGGGCTCTCATAATAGAATGCCAAACCATAAATATATAGAAGGAATGATGTAATGTAAAAATCCTTATTTACAACCATCATAGTAATGATAGGTTCTGGCAAGAGTAATCCATGAATTATAAAACTACTGGTTGAAAGTTTACAAGGAGCAGGATGCTACAAAACCCAAAGTATCTCTCCACAAAGTATTAATCACAACAAGAAATACAGTAGGTATAAATTTGGTGAACACTACCTTAGCCAAGAGATGAACATGATCAATAACAGAACAAACGAACGTTTTAGATCTCTGGGGTATGCTATACTGAGAAGGACGCAACGTTGCTTCAGTACTATTACTGACAGAAATAAAGAACCAGATCTTATCGCAAGGAAGCATCCACGTTGAGAGTCTCCTGTTTCACAGTTATGACCACAGGGAGCATAACTGGCCAAAGGTCCCAGCTGCTGCTCTTAAACCCATCACCAGGTTTGCCTGGAGGCCGGCCTTGCCCCTGATTGCTCCTAGTCAGCACAGCAGGGATCCTAAGGCAGGCCATTTCTTGGAGACCAGGATTCCTCTGTCCAGTGACCTTTTTTCAAGGACTCTGACAGCCTTGAAGGAGTTTACGTGGATGACAAGGCAGTCTCGGATGATCTACCAAATCTTTCTTCCAAATCTTCACTCAGGGTCAGACTTGCACTATGAGCTGATAGCTCCGCCAGCCTTCCAGAGCTCCCTGCCATTTCCTCTCCGATGTTTTCCCTAATGAAAGATTTGTTCATTAAAGTCTTTCTCAGCACTTTGCCATCTAGTTCTTGGAGGACCAGGACAAACCCCAAGCCCTAGAAGCATCCCTTTTTGGCTCTTTCTAGTAACCTTCCTTTCCATGTGGTAGCCACTAATTTGTAATGGTGTAGATTCACTTAGCCTATTTTGTACTTGATATAAATGGAGTCGTGTAACAGGTGCTATTTTGTGTTGGCTTCATTTGCTCCACAGTATATCCATGACATTTATCCATATTGTTGGGAGTGGATACCTTTGATTCATTTTCATTGGTGGATATTATTGCAGTGTGTAAACATATCAAAATCTATTTATTAATCCCATTATTGGTGGGTATTGGGTACTTCCCCATTCTTGGCTATCACAGTTAGTGGTGATGTGAGCAATCTAGAATGTGCCTTGTGCACTTGTTTGAGGGATATTTCTATGGGTGGAGCCAAAGGGTTCTAGGGTATATGTTCAACTTTGGTAGATACAGTTGACCCTTGAAGAATGCATGGGCATGAGGGATGCATCTGAGTCTTTTATTCCATAGATGTTTTTAAAATATCTCTCACTTTTGGCCCAAGAGTGCTGCGTTTGGGTTTACAGTGTTTCTTAACTTTAAAATAGTCCAATTTTTCAATTTTTTCTTTCACAGTTGGTGACTTTTTTGGTCTTAAGAAATTCTTCCTACTCCAAGGCAAAAAGGCTGTTATCTTACGTTCCTTTCCTAAAGCATCATTGTTTACTTTTCAAATTTAAGTCTGCAGATCTTCTGCAATTTATATTTTTATATCCTATGCAGTAATGATTAATATTTTTCCCATATGGATATCCAGCTGACTGAGAACCAATAGTTGACCCTTGGACAACATGGGTTTAAACTACACAAGTGCACTTATATGAGGATTTTTTTTAATAGTAAATACTGCACTACTTCACGATCCAAGGTTGGTTCAATCCTCAGATGCAGAATTGCCGATTATGGAGAAACCATGTACGTACAGAGGACTGGCTATAAGTTATACTTGGATTTTCAGCTTAGCAGAGGGTTGGCACCCCTAACCCCCTTGAACCCTAGTTCAAGGATCAACTGTATTAACAAGAGTTCTTTCCCCTCTCTGCTGCAGTGTTTTCTTTTCTTTCTTTTTTCTTTTGGCCGTGCTGCGTGGCTTGCAGGATCTCAGTTCCCTGACCAGGGATTGAACCAGGGTCACCACAGTGAAAGCGCCAAATCCTTACCACTAGACCACCAGGGAACTCCCTGCAGTGTTTTCTTTTTACACGTTGTTATAATGTCTGTTTCAACATGGATTTTGATGTCTATTATCTTGTCTATCCTTGAGCGAACACCAGACTATCTTATATTGTAGATTTATAGTAAGATTTAATGTGACTAATATCTTTCTTTTCATTCTTCTTTCAGATTGTCCCAGCTCTTCTTTTATTTTTTATTTTTATGTTTTTTTAGATGTTGGGGGTAGGAGTTTATGTATTTATTTTTGCTGTGTTGGGTCTTCGTTTCTGTGCGAGGGCTTTCTTTAGTTGTGGCAAGTGGGGGCCACTCTTCATCGTGGTGCGTGGGCCTCACTATCACGGCCTCTTGTTGGGGAGCACAGGCTCCAGACGCGCAGGCTCACTACGTGGCTCACGGGCCTAGTTGCTCCGTGGCATGTGGGATCTTCCCAGACCAGGGCTCAAACCCGTGTCCCCTGCATTAGCAGGCAGATTCTCAACCACTGCGCCACCAGGGAAGCCCCCAGCTCTTCTTGTAGCTCTTTGCTTTCCCACATAATATTTGTAAACATCTCATCAATTTCCAAGGGGAAAAAATGCTGGTGTTTTTATTGGGGTTTGACTGAGCCTATAGATCATTTTGAGGATTACTGATATCTTTGTAATATTGAATCTTCAAGCCATGAATATCACTATTTTTAAGAATTTCTCTTGGAGAAAAATAAAAGTGGATCCCATGTAATAAAATGTACATAAATAGACTCCAAAATATTTAAAGGACCTACATGTGAAAGATAAGTCTAGAAAGTTAATTTTTAAAAGGTAGAAATATATTTTTTCACCTGAGGAGTTTCAGAAGCACAGATATTAAGAAATTATTGGTTTATTATCTTATAATTAAAGATTTCTATTCCATGAAGAACACAATAGAAAAATTTTAGAAACACGTGCCCAATTAGGAAAGGATACTTGTAATTGGTAAAACTGAAAAGGTATTAATAATCAGAATATGTAATAGAAATGAGGAAGAAAAAGATAGCATCCACATTAGAAAATGGGGCAAAAGTTTTAAGTAGACATTTATAGATGAAGCTACCAAGCATTTGAATAAAAGATCAAACTTATTAGAAATCAGAGAAATTTAACTAAAACAAGATACTACTATACACTTAATACACTAGCAAAACGGTGATGAGTCGTCCAAATGAAGGTAAGTGGTTGCACAAAAACCTGACGTGCAACTCTTTGGTAATCTGGACTGGTGTAGCCCTTCAGGAAGTCAATCTGGCTATATTATTAAAGTATACACATTTGCTATGAAATAATTTCACTCGGGTATGTATTCCAAAGAAATTCTCAGATACGTCTATAAACAAATGTAAGAAGATGTTTACTTTATTGTCATTGGCATGGCAGTTGGAAGAGTACAGGTAAAATGTGGGTGCAGAAAATGGAACTCTATGAAACAAATTAGATAGATGGGTGAATGTTTTTTTTTGTTTGTTTGTTTTTCTGCGGTACGTGGGCCTCTCACTGTTGTGGCCTCTCCCGCTGCGGAGCACAGGCTCCGGACGTGCAGGCTCAGCAGCCATGGCTCACGGGCCCAGCCGCTCCACGGCATGTGGGATTTTCCCAGACTGGGGCATGAACCCGCGTCCCCTGCATCGGCAGGCAGACTCTCAACCACTGTGCCACCAGGGAAGCCCGGATGGGTGAATCTTAAAAATATACTCCTGAATGAAGGAAATAAACACCAGAATGAATTTTATGACACAATATTATTTATATGAATCGAAAATATACACAAGTGCACATTGTGCACAAGAACACACCCAAAAGAAAACACATCAAACAAATTAGAATGGTAGCTTACGGGGTAGAGAAGGGAGTGGAGGGTGCCACAGGGAACAGGAGGTGAATAAATAAAACTTAATCATGTTACCGTATTTCATCATGCTATATCCAAGATTTCACTTTACTTGTAGTGGAAAGAAATCCTGTGTGCTATGTTGGCTTAAGTCAGGAATAGTTCTTGGAGGATATTTTCCTGAAAGAATTTGGAACAAATTTTTGAAAAAATCTTTGTTTATACTATGGATGATCTTTTTTTGTTTGTTTTGTTTTTTTCTTTAATTTCTGTTTTGTGGGTGTGTGTGGGATCTACTTTATTTTGTATTTCATTAATCTGATCTTATATTTTTCCATCTGCCTTCTTCAGTTTTATTATTCATTTATTAACTTCCTGAAATGGATGTTTTCTGAATCAATTTTCAACTTCCTTTCTACTTTGTTTTTTTTTGTTTTGTTTTGTTTTTGTTTTCCTTGCTGTACGCGGGCCTCTCACTGTTGTGGCCTCTCCCGTTGCGGAGCACAGGCTCCGGACGCGCAGGCTCAGCGGCCATGGCTCACGGGCCCAGCCGCTCTGCGGCATGTGGGATCTTCCCGGACCAGGGCACGAACCCGTGTCCCCTGCATCGGCAGGCGGACTCTCAACCACTGCGCCACCAGGGAAGCCCCCCTTTCTACTTTAATATATGCTTTTAAGGCTCAACATTTCCCTCTATGTATGTGTTCAAATCTCCAGATCCAATTATGAATTTGAATGTTTCTCTTCATGGTTCTGTCAATTTTTGCTTTATAAAGTATCAGCTGAAGTTATTAGTTTCTGATAATTGGAAACTTTTATGACTGTGAAGTGTCCCTCCGTATGTCAAGTAATGCTTTTTCCTTCCCCTTAAAGTTCACTTGGTCAAATAGCAATGTCACAGATTTTATAATTACAGAAATAACTTGAGACCTAGGATGTTGATGTCTGTCTCTAGAAAGGATTTTCCCTTGCTTCTGCACGGGTTGTAAGATGCTAACAAAACACGTTCACCTTTACACAATCTCAGGGAATGAGGTGTTTTGGCGTTTGGCTTCAGTCCCTGCCAAAGAAAGCCCAGTTTCCTTCTCCCCTTATTCCAATGGTGAAACTCTTTGGGGTTTACCAGGAAGCCTTCGTGGCTGGTAATGCTTTTATGTCGCTTAGCCTCTTGAAGACGTCCAAAATTCTACTGAGTTTGTACGCCTTTCAATGAACAGAATCTACACTCTTCTGAAGCCTACACAGTAGAACGGCAAGACTGCCCGAGACCTTCTCAGGGATTCCGGAAAGTGAAAACCAGAGTGAAAACATGTAGTCCAGAGCTGGTGCCGGTAGACACCCCCGCACCCACCCTTGCATTCTGGGACATGTAGTCCAGAGCTCGTAAACTCGTGTAGTCCCATATACTGCAGCTACAGTAACGCCTCGCTGTAAAGGTTTACCCGCGGAATTCTGGGAAATGTGGTCCAGGAGTTCCGGGTTAGTCGCAGGCACTTCCGCCCCAGGAGGACACGTAGCAGCCATGTTTTGCGTGATGGCGGTGTTTCAGGTCCGCTCTTCACGACCCATTCAAGCTTCCCCGACATGCGCCTGGGGCCAACGTTTGCAGACCTTTCATTTGGGGAGAAAGAGGAGGGGCGGCTAAAAGCGGAGGTTTGAGGGCCTGGAGTGGTGATGTACGTCCCGCGGGCGGAGCTTCTTTGCGTTTGGTAACGTACCCGGGATGGGGTGGGCTCAGGTCGTGCCTCCTGGGGTTTGAGGGTCTCCCCGGTTTTCTTCACCCCTAACCTGACCCCGTCCCCCACCTATGAGCTAGCCCTACCGCTTCATACGGCGTCACACTGGGTGAGTTGCTTAACTCCTCTGTGCCTCCGTTGCTGTTCGGTAAAAGGGGGGAGAAAGGAATGCCTTGTTAACATAGTGTTGTGAGAAGAAACGAGATAGCACAAGTAAAAGGTCTACAACTGCCTGATACGTTGTTGGTATTAATACTACGCTAATTCGGGAGGCACCCATTTCGCAGCGGGATTCTGTGAGCCCAGGAAGCTGAATTGTCCTGGACTCCTGGCCTGTTTTGGAAGGAGAGGACTTCTAGCTGGTACGGGGGCGGAAGGGGGTGCGGTATGAATTAGTGGGGATGGAAACAACAGCCCTGGTATTTCACAGTCTCCTTTCCTTCCCCAGCCCTGGCTTCTCAAAAAGCACTGCACGGAGGAAGAGGCAACAGAGCCCCACGTGAGTAGGACTTGGCATTCTTCTACTTAAGATATTCCTATAAATTGTAGAACGTATGGGACATGGGTAACGATGATAACTGAGCCTTGGTCACTAATTTCCATTCTAAAAGCTTTATGCACATGACCACATTTCCATCAGGCAGTGGCTCTGTGAATTGGTACTGCTGTTTTCTCTACTTTAAGGCTGAGGAGCTGGGGGCAGGGAACACAACCCTGTGGGCCCATCCTCACCCCGATGGTAGGAGGCAGAGCTGGGGTTGGGACCCAGGCAGTTTGAGTCCAGCAGCTGAGTTTGCTAATCCCTTTGGTATATTCTCTTTGAGCATAGGGTACTGGCTAGAATCATATCATGAAAGTAGGTTGGGACTTAATTGTGGGGACCTTGAGAGCAAGGTTTAGGCTATTTTATGAGTTTTTAAGATAGTTTTCTCAACTGGGTCATTTATTTTATTTCAAATAATATGTATATCATAGAAGCAGCATAATCATTATGGAAAAATGCAGATATATACATAAAGAAAAATTTTAATTATCTATAACTTTAGGATGTAAAGATAGCAGTTGTTAATGTTTTAGTGCCTTTTTGTCTGGTTACTCTTTGTGTATGTTTCTGTGTAGTGGAGGCTGTTTTTTGTGGGACTGATGTTACACTGCAGTGCTACTCAAATTGTGGTCCACAAACCAGCGGCACTGGCATCACTTGGATAGAAATGCCCAGCCTTGAGCCCCATTCGAGACCTTCTGATTTATAATTTCTGCGTAGGGGGCCCAGGAGGCTGCATTCCAACAAGATCCCGCAGTAATTCACATGCACGTGAAAATTCGAGAAGCTCAAGAGAGGGTCTTTTCTGGAAACTGAGGCCGAGGAAATTGACCCTGCTGGATGTCACAGATAAAACTGAGCTGGATTCACCAAAGCCCTACTTAGTCCAATGATTTTATTCCCCCACTAATTATTGTCAACTGTCAGGGCCCCTTTCAGAATCCTGAGTTGAGCAGAAGACAGCTAGCAAGTGTAGAGTCAAAATGGAGGTCGTTAGAAGTTGTGAAGATGTCTCTCTCCCAAGCTTTGGGGAGTGGAATCATTGCCATCTTTTGTACTAGATCGAACCCGGGCCCCCTGCATTGGGAATGTGGAGTCTTATCCACTGCACCACCAGGGAAGTCTCCCATTTATTTCTTAAACTTTCCTATATTTATGATGATATAATTACAATTCAGATTCCTGTCTTTTTTCATTTGAATTAGGTATGGACTGTCAAACTATTTTTTATTGTTGTTGCAGAATCCTGGCTTTTATTAGTTCTCTTTACCTCTGTGCATAATTGTCAAAAGGGTACTTCCTGTCTAAAAAGAAACTTAACGTATTTTTATACCTTTTGTAAAAAGTTGTCCATGTCAATTTAAATATTATTGTTGCAGTCACAAAATCTTTAGGAAGACAAGCAGAGATTTTCAGAAGTCTAAAGACTCTCACATAACAGGGCAACAACGTATGACCTCCACATGTCTGACAGTCTTCTGTTGGTAGAAATCACATCTCTAAGGATAATTTCTAACTAAAATATCATCTGCTTTACCGCAGTTGCTAAGAAATAAGAAACCCTGACAGTGGTGTTCTCAGAGCTTCCTACCTTATGACGATCTCACGAGGTGGATGCCCGTGTTCTCCCCTACTGGCAGAGGACAGAACTGAGGCGAAGGGATGTGCATAATTTGCCCAGGGTGACACTGCTAGTGAATGGCGTAGCCTGATCAGAGCCCATGCCTATTGACTCCAAAACCTACTCTGACTTACATGGTCTCTGTTTACACCATACCCAGAATAAGAATGACCCCTGTGGAAGCTGCAGGCACACTGTGAGGGGGCCACTGTGTATGAATGGGCAGGTCATTCCTCACACAGCCACTGAGGGGGTTCACGGGGGCATCTGGTATCTGCGTGGGGCTCTGCTCATCAAGCATAATCAGCTGTAGCCACCCCGAGGACTGGGAGCCTTGGTAATTCACAATGAGCACCACGTGGGTTAGTGACTTCTTTTTCTTTAAACCAGTTTCCAGTTTGACTTCTTCTTTCCCTGTCTGTCTTGCTAGGACTCTGCACTGCCCCAGAAGGAGAGAGAAAATGAGCACATTCCAGGTGAGTAGAGCTTGCCTTTCTTGCTGTTAAAAACGCCATTTTTGTACTCAGGTTGGACACAGGTTTTCCTCTTTTTTTTTCTTTTTCTTTTTTTTTTTTTTTGATTGGAGTATAGTTGATTTACAATGTATTAATTTCAGGTGTACAGCAAAGTGATTCAGTTATACATATATATACATATATTTTCAGATTCTTTTCCCTTATAGGTTATTACGAAATATTGGGTATAGTTCCATATGGGTTTTCTCTTTCAAGGAGAGTCTAAGCATATGAGGACCTGAGTGTGCCATGTGTGCTTTTTTTAAAATTCCTGTTAAATTTAATTGGTTTCGGTTTTAATTTTTGTTTTATTTCATCATTTTTTTATTTTACAAGTAAAAGAAAAATTAAGGGAAATGAAGGACATCTTCCAGTCTACTGCTTACCTGCTTACAAATTAGCTGCTTTTATATTTCTGTAATCTCTTCATCATATGTATTCATGGATGCGTATTTGTATTTATAACATAGATACAGTTTTAAATTGTTTTTTTCATTTAATACTAGCTAACATTCACTTTTAATTGCTTTATCATGTTCCTGCAAACTTAGGCACCTTTTTTTTTTTTTTTTCCCCGGTATGCGGGCCTCTCACTGTTGTGGCCTCTCCCGTTGCGGGGCACAGGCTCCGGACGCGCAGGCTCAGCGGCCACGGCTCACGGGCCCAGCTGCTCTGCGGCATGTGGGATCTTCCCGGACCGGGGCACGAACCCGTGTCCCCTGCATCGGCAGGCGGACTCTCGACCACTGCGCCACCAGGGAAGCCCTGCACCTATTTTTTAAACTATTCTTTATTCACAGACATTGAGTTGAAAGACTTCTCCTGTTTTCGGAGCACTACAGTGACAGTGTTCCTGATTTAACCTTGTTCTCAAAATATCTGTTCTGAAGAATATTGCCCCTTTTTGCCCTTAACATAGTAGGTTTAGGTATTCAGAATTTAAGAGGTATGTTTTCCATGTGGTGCCTTGGATGTTTTTTGGTAGAATATCCAAATACGGCAGAGCACAGCAGGATCAAACTGCTGCTTCACGCAGAAAAAATAATGTATGGTTAGAAGTTTTCTCACGACCAGAGTTAGATTCAGTCTTCCCCATGCTTGAGTCAGACCCTTTGTGTATTTTATTTACTGGTTTGTTTCTTTTTCCATCTTCTATTTTTTTCTAATCAGAGTAATACATGACCTTAGTTTAAAAAGTCCAGTGGTACTTAAAGCACTTGTCACTGCATAGACAGCTCAGAACAATTGTATAAAGAGGTGCTTGGTTTCATCTTTGTTTTAAATATAAAGAATAGGGGTTGTGAAAAAAGGAGGAACCAACTCAGACTCACCCAGAAAACCAAGGGTCTGGAGTCAGAGTATTGCATTCAAGCGAAAGACAGAAACGGGGAAAGAGAGAGTTTTCATTCAGAGACCTGGCATGGCCTTTTGGTTAGTTTCCACAGATAACACTCCTTCTCAGCTGGTTCCCACCTCAATGAGAAAGCAGGTGCCATCAAATACTGCCAGGACTGCATTGGTAACTGTTTCTGGGGCACTTGGCAATAATAATTAAACAGTGAAAGCTTTTTAGTTCAGGATCCAGGGGTTAGAATTCTAGGGAGTTTACTTATGAGTTGTCTGAGAGCCCCAGGTAAATACACAAAGCTTTCTCTTTCATAGCTGCACGTCCGGTGAGGCTGAGGAAAGTCAGTGTGTGGCATTGGCAGGATGGAAGGAGGGGGTGCTGGGAAGTCTGCACACCTCACAGGAGCCGGAGCAACTTCCCATCCTCCTCGTCTCCTCGGGGCTGCCCCTCTTCCACTGGCCACTGGGTATAAGATTGAGGTGGTGGTGTTTGTCGTAGGAGGCGGTGACCTTCAAGGACGTGGCCGTGGCCTTCACAGAGGAGGAGCTGGGGCTGCTGGACTCGGCCCAGAGGAAGCTGTACCAGGATGTGATGGTGGAAAACTTCCGGAACCTGGTCTCAGTGGGTGAGGACAGCCTTTCTCTGCGAGTGTCTTTGTGACCTTGGTGTTTCAAGGCTTTGGGCCTCTTGAGGTGGTTCCCTGAGTTTGGGGACCAGACTTTTGCAATTCCTGTGGGACACGAGAGGATGCCTCTGGTCTTTCCAAACAGTGTGTTTCAGGTCCTTTTCAATTATTCTGTAAAAGAACTGTAAATCGACAGTATCTTGCTGTACCTTGTGTATTCTTTTTCAGATTTCCCTCCCTGCCATTAGTGGATCATAAAGCCAATTTATTGAGCCCTACGTGTGATTTTTTAATGAAATAAAAAAGTATAGAAAATATCAGAGTTTCTTAGGAAGAGTACAACACATTGCAGCAGAAACTCTGGGCGATGGCATGAGTGGTGTGAGAGCCAGTGGGAACAGATTTCATGAAAAGAGACATTGGTTAGATATAGGTCATTCAAGCTTCGTTTTAGTAATGTATACTTTTCTACCTGTGTATCTAGGTTGTGAAATAAATGCTGTTTCTTCAGTGGGTCGTGATACAAAGTTTGAAAAACACAGCTTTCAATACCTTGAATATGCAGTTGGAACTCAAATTTCTAGTAAACTTTCGCTCTAGCCCGTTCATGTTAACTTGTGACTTTGCATGTTCTCATTCTTCAAACGAGATACAAAACATATAGAAAGAGAAGAGAGGCTTTGGTTGATGAATTCAGCAACGCAGATAGAAATTTAGGTGAGAACCAAGCAGTCGTGAGTTCCTGTGGTTAGCTGTCTGTCTGTTTTGCTTCTCACCAGCCCTGTGCTGTCCATCACCTGGTCCCAGTTGGAAATCTCTTTCCAGGATTATTGCATAGTCTTTGTACTGGTCACCTGTTGCCACCCTTCTCCTCCCACAGTTTGTTCTTTAGGTGGCAAAGTGATCTTTTGTAACTTTAAGTCAGGTTATGTTCTTGTTTCAAAATTCTCTTGTGGCTTCTTTTACTTAGAATAAAAACCACTTAAAGTGGCTTCTAGAGCCTTCTGTGGGCTGCTGTTCGTTCTCCACCACCTCCCTGAATACACCACCTCTCCTCCCTCTTACCCTATCTTTTCCAGACCTGCAAAGGATGCTTCTGCCACAGAGCCTTTTCCTTGTCCTTCTCTCTGCCTGGAATGCTCTTTCACCTGTAATCTTTTAGGCCTCTACTTCTTTCAGTCAGTCACCTTAAAGATGAGGAGGTGGCTGTCCTCTGACCACCCTATGGGAAATACAGTCCTCTCTTTCTTACTCTCTCTGCCCTGCCTTGTTTTGTCTCTAAGCGTTTCACTCATGTACATTTTGTTCACCTGTTTCTCGCCTCTCTTTCTTCCACTGGAGGGTAATCCAGGAGTGCAGGAGGAATTTGGTCTGTTATATGTTTATTGCTCACTAGCCTCAGTGCTTAGCATAGTCTTGGTACATGACAGGAACTCTTAAATATTTCTTGAATAAACGAATGAGTTAATGGATAGAGAAATTAGCCTTCCATGAAAATAGCTAGTAGGCGGTGAACAAATCCGAGTGAATAAGGGATATTGCTAAATGTTTTTTTGTCTTCAAATGAATTCCTAGCCTAATTCTAACTTCTCAGGTGCCCATGATGTGTGTATGTGTGTGTTTGCCTTTCTGTACAAGTTGGCCCTCATCAACTTGCACAAAAAATATGTATAGAACCTGTAATTATAACCAAACTGAGTAAAATGCTTTCCCTGTGACTTTCCTTGAGCTCTTAGTAGCAGAGCAAATTCATTTGGGGAGGAAATACTGTTTTGAATGAGGATTCTTATGTCTACTTCTTAGGTAACCCTCCCATAGAAGGAAAGAAATTTCTGTTTCCTTATCCCTTATACCAGGGGAGAACAGGTCTCAGAAAACAGGCAGCTGGTGAGTTAGCCTTTCCCTTAAAAGATTTGCCCCGCTGCGTCCCATTTGCCTCCTCCAAAGCCCACCTCACTAATAAGAAATCGATCTTTGTTAGCTCTACAAACATTTTGTGTGTGTGTGTGTGCATTTGTATGTATCTTGTAGAAGGCATTTTAGATAATGTCACCTTGGGTGCTTTGATCATTCTTTAATAGTTTCTAGTCTGTTTCTTTTCAACACTTATCACAGGCTATGGAAGTTATTCCCAGCTCACTCATAAACCCCATTCTTCACTTTGGAACTCATTCTTGTTAAAGACCAATGTATCTGTGTCCAAAAATTTTCCATGCTGTTTTTAAAGAGACAGCATTCTTCCCTAGCCTCTACATTTTGACTCCTGCTTGGCAGGGGGAGTGGAGGAACATATTAGGCAGCACAAATGCCTCAGAAGGATCCAGTGCATAGGTCTTCATGCTTTTTTTTAACCCCACTGATTCTTAGACCCTTTTTTAAAATTAATTAATTTTTGGTTGCATTGGGTCTTCGTTGCTGCATATGGGCTTTTCTCTAGTTGTGGTGAGTGGGAGCAGCTCTTCGTCGTGGTGCGCAGGCTTCTCATTGCAGTGGCTTCTCTTGTTTCAGAGCACGGTCTCTAGGAACGCGGGCTTCAGTAGTTGTGGCACGTGGGCTCAGTAGTTGTGGCTCACGGGCTCAGTTGCTCTGCGGCATGTGGGATCTTTCCGGACCGGGGCTCGAACCTGTGTCCCCTGCACTGGCAGGCAGATCATTAACCACTGTGCCACCGGGGAAGTCCCGGTTTTTAGCACCTTTCATATCCTCCTCAGCACTAACCCCCTTGGTGTGCTGCCGCCTCGGGTGCAGCCTTTCAACTTAAGCAAAACTGTACTTTCCAGTCCTTTTCCTGTATCTGATACCTGACGTGTAAAAGCTGTTTCGCTTCTCTGACTTGGTTCAAACTTAACCTGGGATTCAGAATTGTAGAGAATCCTAGAAATCAAACTGAGTTCACCTGTGCATGCATTTCTTGAGCCCTGACTAACTGCTAGGCACTGTTAAAGCTGTGAGCACAGCAAAATGCTTGTCTTTATTGATACTGTGTTATGGTAGGAATGACATGTAATTTTTGAAAGATGATTTAAATAGTATGTCAGAGTAGTCATTTGGTTTTAAATGGGTTTCATTAATGCTAAGTATTTGGGAGTTTAACAGACCATCTCTTGGTTTCTGTTAGTATATAAACCAGAGAACTTCATTTGTCGTGCGAAAGATCAGCTGAACCATCCTGAGGTTCATTAAAGTCTCATACTGTGTCTTAAGTGTAAAATCTTGAATCTTTGAACAAAGCTTTCACGTGTCCACATCTCTGAATTCTCTGTCCATATAGAAGAAAACAATCAAAGTGAGTGGAGGGCCGTTCAAGACAGAGGATCACGTGAAGAGCTTTCCTGCTGGCAAATCTGGCAACAGATTGCAAATGACTTAACCAGATGCCAAGACTCCATGATAAATAGTTGTCAGTTCCACAAACAAGGTGATTCCCCCTGCCAGATTGGGGCAGGACTCTATTCAAATTTCTGAAGATGAGAACCGTATATTAAATGATAAAGCAGGTGATCCCAGTAGTACTGGAAATCCAAGGTTTGCAACTTTGAGAGCCCAGGATTCTTGGAGGAAAACTTCATTGGCTGAGTCCCAGAATTATCAGAATAGACACCAGCAAATTTCCATGAAAAATAAACTGTGTCAGTGTAAAGAGGATGTTGACACCATCAGTTGGATTTCACATCACCTTGATGCTCATGGAGTACACAAGGGTCAAAAATCTTACGGCTACAGTGATTATAGAAAAGATAGCACGAGGGTTTCAACACTGGATCAGAATACTATGATTCACACAGGACAAAAACCTTACCAGTGTGATGAATGTAAAGAAACCTTCACCGATCTCTCCACCTTTGATCTTCACCAGCAATTACACTCAAAAGAGAAGTCTCATGTGCAGTGAGTGTGGAAGAGGCTTCCGTTACAGCTCGGTTCTTCATATTCATCAGAGAGTTCACGTGGGAGGAAAACACAGTGAGTGTGATGAGTGTGGCAAGGAGTTCAGTCAGAGCTCACAGCTGCAGACTCCTCAGAAAGTCCACACTGTAGAGAAACCATTCAAATGTGGGGAATGTGGGAAAGGCTTCAGTCGTAGGTCAGCACTTACTATTCATTGTAAAGTCCACACGGGAGAGAAACCTTATAATTGTGAGGAGTGTGGGAGGGCCTTCAGTCAGGCCTCTCACCTTCAGGACCATCAGAGAGTCCACACTGGGGAGAAACCATTCAAATGTGACACATGTGATAAGAGCTTCAGTCGGAATTCACACCTTCAGTCCCATCAGAGAGTCCATACGGGAGAGAAACCGTACAAATGTGAGGAGTGTGGGAAGGGCTTCATTTGTACCTCAAATCTATACATTCGTCAGAGGGTCCACACAGGAGAAAAACCCTACAAATGTGAGGAATGTGGGAAAGGCTTTAGTCGGCCTTCAAGTCTTGAGGCCCATCAGGGAGTCCACACTGGAGAGAAATCATACATATGTAATGTGTGTGGTAAAGGCTTTACTCTGAGTTCAAACCTTCAGGCACATCAAAGAGTCCATACAGGAGAGAAACCATACAAATGTAATGAGTGTGGGAAGAGCTTCAGGAGGAACTCCCATTATCAAGTTCATCTGGTTGTCCACCCAGGGGAGAAGCCCTATAAATGTGAGGTATGTGGGAAGGGCTTCAGTCAGAGTTCATATCTTCAAATCCATCAGAAGGCCCACAGTGTAGAGAAACCTTACAAGTGTGAGGAGTGTGGGCAGGGCTTCAATCAGAGTTCACGACTTCAGATCCACCAGCTGATCCATACCGGTGAGAAACCATACAAATGTGAAGAGTGTGGGAAGGGATTCAGTCGTAGAGCAGATCTTAAAATTCATTGCAGAATCCACACCGGAGAGAAACCGTATAATTGTGAGGAGTGTGGGAAAGTCTTCAGGCAGGCCTCAAATCTTCTGGCCCATGAGAGAGTCCACAGCAGAGAAAAACCATTCAACTGTGAAGAGTGTGGGAAGAGCTTTGGTCGGAGTTCACACCTTCAAGCCCATCAAAAAGTCCACACTGGAGAAAAGCCATACAAATGTGAGGAGTGTGGGAAGGGCTTCAAGCGGAGCCTGAACCTCGACATGCATCAGAGGGTCCACACAGGAGAGAAACCATGTAAGTGTGGGGAGTGTGGGAAGCACTTCAGTCAGGCCTCAAGTCTTCAGCTTCATCAAAGCGTCCACACTGGAGAGAAGCCGTACAGATGTGACAGATGCAGTAAGGTCTTCAGTCGGCCTTCACAGCTACAGTCCCATCAAAGAGTGCACACGGGGGAGAAGCCTTACACGTGTGAGACCTGTGGGAAGAGCTTCAGCTGGCGCTCCAATCTGACAGTTCATCACAGAATCCATGCTGCTGATAAATCCTATAAAAGTGATAGGAGTGGTAAGACCATCAGAGAGCCCACACACGAAAAAAGTTCCATAGAATGATGAAAACAGAGACAGAAACAACTCAGGTGTCATGTGAATTCTTCCAGTCATCAAGTTCAGAAGAAAAAAAAATCATTTGTTTCATTAAAGTCGGTGTTTCAGCCATAGCTCAACATGTCCCAGTAGCCAGGAGGCCACACGGCAGAGAACTCTGGTAAATGGTGTAGTAAGTTTGAACTTTGACCTCTATTAAATATTAGGGGAGAAGCCTTAGTGTGAGTTTTAGCAGGCCTTGTACAAAAGTATGATGAACATGCCAAAATTTATGCCCATTACAACGTAAATTCCACGAATGCAGCGACGTTTGTTCTGAATCTACAGTCTGAACATTGTCAGCTACTTTGTAGGTGCTCGATATTTGTTCAGTTAATGAATGAGGAACAACTTTTTGAAAATTATGTTGCAATCCCCTCCAAAATTTCATAAAAATTTGTATTCAGAGGAGTTAACCTAAATCTGGCCTTAAAAGTAATTCAGGGAGACAAAAATTTGAAGTGTTAGAAAACCACTCAGTATTGCAATTTGTAATATTAATGTGGCATCGTCCTGTTATGATGAGCTCCATTTGTCTCCCCCCAGCCTCGCTTCAAGTTGGATCTTATCTTGGACTTTGTCTATCTAATATTCTGTGAACCTTATACAGTACAAATTTGGTTATCTTTTGTGACAGTATAGACTTACTGAAAATGGATTGTTCATCTTGCAATACAGAAAGCATACTGTTGACCCTTTTTTCAAGAACGTCAAGGCAGAGGTTTAAGTGTCAGAAAGAGTTACTAATGACAGTGACAGAGGACAAACATTTCTTAGTAAATGAACTGATCGTTGGTTTCTTATTCACCACATTTCCGTCTAGGTTTTGATGTGATTGTCTCCCAAGGGTTTTAGCATTACTTTCATCAGGACTTCTTAAGTAGAGAAAAGAGGCTGTGTGAAGTAGATTACTTTTGTCAAGTTCTCTATCTCCTTACTCCTCTCTGGCCTGAGATAAAAAGAAAAAAATTATTTGTTGAAATTTGGTAACTTCATCAAACATATTTATTCAATGACTGACTTGCACACTTTTTCCTAGCGGTGGATTGAAAAATTGATTTTCAAAGTGAAGTTGCTGAGTACATATCAAAACATAGAACGTGCGTCCCTTTGATATAGAAATCACAGAATAGGACCTTATAATTAGGAAATTCAAGTAGAAAAGGTGAGTAGCATGTCAATGTTACTAAATTTTGCAAAAGTGAAATATTCAATAGGAATGTCTTTATATTTTAAGATACTTATGTAATGACAGGTCTGTTAAAATGATGGCTTAAACTTAATGACAGAAGCATGTAACAGTTTAATGTATTTTAGGTAGGTACATCACATACCTTAATCAAACATGTATGTGTGTGTGTTAATGCATCCTATCATCTGTAAAGGGATATTCACCCTTATGTAAACAGTGGCAAGATTTTCAGGGATTTTTTCCACATTTAACTTCCATATTTTAAATTTTTCATTGAGCATCAATTTTCCAGTAAAATACTGTTATTTTTATAGTAACATAGGTAGTAAAATAATGTAAAATATAATATTAAAAATTACTAAGAACATATTAATCCCTCACAGTAAGAAATCCTATCATCATGAGGTATACATATATATGGCCAAAATTAAGGAATAGACCTCTAGAAATCAGTTATAAAAAAGAAAAAATGTATATGGTTATTCAAAGAGACAGAATATTAGTCAGTGTAACGGTCTATTTATAATTAATGCATTTGAAGTTTAGGATAAATCCATGCAGCCCAGAATATTCTGTTTTAATTCCAACAGTAGAAATGTACACATCCTAGTTCTCCTCATCAGGCTTCCTTACTGGGTGAATGGATGGATAGCTCGGGGTACCGGCTTGTCCTTTCAAGTGCTTGGTCTGACTGGAGAAGTAGCTGGGTCGTTCCAGACACTATGACACAGAGAACCATTAGCTGTGGGAAAAAAGGAATTTACCCCCCAAAAAACTTTTTTAAATTGTTTACAAAGTAACAGTGATTGGGCAAATCCTGAAGATAGAGAGTGGAAATAGGTAAGTTTTAGAGGTAAAATTTATCAACGATTCCCTAAGGAAAAATGTGCATAGGGAAGAAACCTAGAATGATGGGAACAAGTTGTTAAGGAGGAGGTTTGCATACCATTTCCTACTTCTTGGTCATTTCACTGATGTTTAACACTTACTTGGTTAAAGGGCTTTACTCAGCAAAAGATGTATTTAATGTGAGAGGCAGGTTTCCAAGATTGGTTTCCTAGACCACACCTTCACATGTGTATGTAAAGTCCATGCTACCTCAAATTGCATTGCATTAGATGTCAGAAATCCTAGGGCTTTCTTGTTTGGTTTGGTTTGGTAGATATCAAACCACCAACTCTCAAGGTAATTTGTAGTTTAGTGAGTTAAGTCAAGGGCTGGAAAACTACCTCCTGTGAGCCCAACCTGGCTCATTGCCTTTAAAGCTTTATTGGAACCTAAAAGCTCTTTATTGGCCCATCCATTTATTTACCATCTTTGAGTGTTTCCCATTGTGCTGACAGTGTTCAGTGGTTGTGACGAGCACTGATGGCCCACAAAACCTAAAATATTTACTTTCTGGCCCTTCAGAGAAAAAGTCTGTTGATCCCTGTGGTAAGCCCAAAAGGTTTGTCTCTGTAAGTGAAAGACCACAAGTAGAGCAGAACTTAGACTTGGTTCAGTGAGGATTCCAGAGAGGTTTCCTTTTTGATTCTCATATCTGCCCTTCTGGTTGACCTTGTTCTTTAGTTTGGTTCAAAGACAGTGGTAGCAACTAGGGACTACCTGTTTCTTTCTTCACATTCAATGAAAGAGCTGCTCTTCCATTCTTAGTGTTGAGTAGTTCACAACTCACTCCCAGTGCGTGGCTTCCTCTAACCTTGACTCCCATCTATGCTAAAGGCTAAATCTTTAGCTTTGTATCCAGTTCCATTGGCCTTTGTAGGGCCTTCAGTTTCAAGTCCCAGTTGATAGCTTGAGCTCGAAATCTGTTTTTACCGTTGGGGATTTTCTGTCTTAGCTTTGAGCTTGGCTACATAGCAACACTTTGGGGGACTTGTTATAATCAGCATTTCTATCTTTCTTTCCTTCCTTTTTATTTATTTATTTTTTTAAGGGGATCCAAAGTCAAATTCAGTCAGTGGCTGAATGACAACACATTGATTCACAACCTTGTAGATTCTCTTATGTCATAGGGCATCAGTGGGAAGGAGTAGAATCCTGGAAATTTGAGGTGGAAATATATGGGCAGATTCCAACAAAGCTGAGGCCTGTGACCTCTGACCTGTGACCTCTTAGTTGAGCCTGCTGTGCTATTAGAAGGAAGTCTGCCTCTACTCTGAGGTAGTTTCCTTGCAGGGGTCTGTGGATCCTCAAGACTTGCCTCCACTACCTCTCGTTTTTCCAGACCTAGTAATCAGACTAGAGTCCTTGAAATGGGGACGGGAGCAGGGAAGGGGTGGGTACCCACCGGGTATAAAGGATGACCATGAGGAGACACTATCTGCTAAAATACGGAATTTTATAACTTATATCAATAGAAACCTGAGAAATAATGTGTGTGGAGTTTGTAGGTATTGAAGCAGGTGGGAGTAATGTAATATTGGGTTAGGCTGGATTTGTTGATACGAGTGCATTCAACACCCATTCCAGACTCAGCGTGTTAGCTTGGCTACCTGGGAATGCCTTCAGCAGTTTGCTCAAATGACTGAAACCTGTACCCAAAGTTAGCGTAGGCTAAAGTCAAAATGCCAGGACTTTCTAAGTATGTTGTAGCAAAATTTCTTGACGTTGGCATGACTGACATTTTGAACTGGATAGCTCTTTGTTGTTGGGAGCTGTCCTGTGCAATGTAAGATGGGCCAGTGGCACATACTCTTCCCTGCCACCCTAGTTGTAACAATAAAAAGTGCCTTGAGGGCTTCCCTGGTGGCGCAGTGATTGAGAGTCCGCCTGCCGATGCAGGGGACACGGGTTTGTGCCCCGGTCCGGGAAGACCCCACATGCCGCGGGGCAGCTGGGCCCGTGAGCCATGGCCGCTGAGCCTGCGCGTCCGGAGCCTGTGCTCCGCAACGGGAGAGGCCACAACAGTGAGAGGCCCGCGTACCAAAAAAAAAAAAAAAAAAAAGTGCCTTGATACATCCGTGTGCACCAGCCACGTGGGGCTCATTCATAACACAGCTCCTTAAAGAAAAAAGTCTCAAGGGGCTTCCCTGGTGGCGCAGTGGTTGAGAGTCCGCCTGCCGATGCAGGGGACATGGGTTCGTGCCAGGGCCCGGGAAGATCCCACATGCCGTGGAGCGGCTAGGCCCGTGAGCCACGGCCACTGAGCCTGTGCGTCTGGAGCTTGTGCTCCACAACGGGAGAGGCCACAACAGTGAGAGGCCCGCGTACCACAAAAAAAAAATAAAATAAAATAAAAGTCTCAAGACACTGCCACATATTTCCTGGGAGGGGGGACCAAAAGTGTCCCCAGCTGAGAACCACCACTGTAGAAGGTTTACAAAGGCATAGGAATGCCAGACCACTGGAGTGGATTTATCATATAAGATCTGCTCACCCAAACCCCCTATGTGCCCTGGGAGGGCTCAGAGGACACTTCCTTTGCCAGAGGTTTAAGAAACGTATTGGTGAGGGGAGCGTTAGCAGTCTTGGAATGCTCTGTAGCTGCTCTTCTCTGCAGGCCAAGAATGAGAGGGAAATGATGTCATCATAATGGGCTCCCTAAATTCAGTGAGGCTAATGGGATCGTGGGGCATCATTGGTCAAGTGGAAACACTTCATTGGCAGAGATAAAGTGAGCGTGTTTTTCACAATGAACAGCAAAATGAAAGGGCTCATTAGAATGCTTTGATACACAAAAGATTTTTTATTTGCTCATGTGCTATCTCTAGGGCTGAAATAAATGGGAACTCTACTAATACCCTACTTGATTTGAATCAGGAGAAAAGCTCTAGGTCTGATGAACATGTCTGACCGGAATCAACATGGGAGTTGTGCTCCCTCAGCCAATTGGATAACATGAGTCAGTTCCCATTTCCAGAGCATCTTGAATGAAGGGCAGGCCGGGTCCCCTTGAGGGAGGATATACCCTGGTTTACTACCAACTCTCCCGAGGGTGCTTTCTTCTCCCTGGAAGGGATAAAACAACTGAGGTAGAACAGGAAGAGACAAGAAGCACTCCAAGCTCTGCTGGTCAGGGTTACCCTCCAGCGTTGCCTTAATGCTCAGAGCCACACACACCACAGTGAGCTTGGCTCCAGATCAACTACCACGCAACGAAGGTTCTGGAACATTTCCATATCTCGGGGGACCTCATTTCCACGTGACTCTCTTTCATATTCCCCTTTGTCACAGAAGGCTAGGTCCAGTGGTCCGGGTGAGATCTCGGCTCAGGCCCAAGGCTCTCAGACCTCAAAGTTCTGGTCCTGCCAGGGCCCCTGTCCTCTCTGGAGACCACTCCTGGCTCTCTCTGCCGAGAAGGCGCTGCTGGCAGTACGTCCTCTAAGAGTTGAGGTCCGTCGTGCAGACCCTGAGAAAACTCCTAGGAAAAGGCTCCACCTTCTTGTTTACGTCAACAGAGCTCAATGCCTTTGTTAGTGCTGGGTGTGTCCCATTTGATGCAACTGCAGAGCCATTAGGTCAACCAGCACATGTGTGCGGCCCCTTCCCTTAGACTCCTCTGGGCCCTCGTGACATAGGCTCAGAAGACTGCCAGCCTCAAGCCTTACCTCTTCCAAGGCCACACCGTCTCCAGGATCTTGTGTCCCATGAATCTCAGTTGCTGTTTGGAACTCAAAAGAGAGAAAAGAGCCTGCCTGCGGGGTCTCTTTGGGCTGGGGCCTTCTACCTTCTCTTCCTCGTCCTCCTCGTCCTCCTCGTCCTCCTCGTCCTCCTCGTCCTCCTCGTCCTCCTCGTCCTCCTCCGCGGGGTGATCTCGGATTCCACATTGCCCATCAGCTGGGCCATGGTGAGATGAAAGACACGGCAGCTGAAGCCCTCCTGGATGCCAAACTTCACGTGCTGCTGGAGGATCTCCAAGGTGGGGAAGACCCGGCAGCAGGCCATGCACCTGAAGCCGGTCTCCATGGTCACCATCCACTCCGGTGTCTTGGCCCTGGGTCTCTCCTCGACGGCAGGTGACCCTGATGGGCTGCCTGGCGCTGCCCTTTCCTCATACTCTTTGTCCTCCCCAGTGGGCTCACTGTCAGACAGGAGGTTTTCGGTGGACACATCAGAGGGGTAAGTGCCTACTGCGCACGCATCCTCAGGAAGGGTCACTTCTTCTGTCCTCAGCTGCTTTTCAGGCAACTCCAAGGGTTTCTTTGTCTTCCAGGAGACAGCGACACCCTTGTTCACTTGTACCTGCTTGTAGTATATTTTCATGCCCCTTTCCTGTTTGTCTGGGTGCAGATCGTTCTTACAGGGTGAAGAGGGTGAGGAGGAGACACAGTGTGATGGGGGAGCGGTCTCCCCTTTTTCCTGAACCTGGGCTAGGGGTGCGGTAGGCTGGGCAGTGTCTCGATGTGATCTCCGGATTCCTGAAAAAGGAAATTAAAATCATAATAACATGCATGGGCCATGCCGGAAGCTGAGGGAGTAGGTGTGGTAGACGAGAGAGGGACATTTGCATGACGTAGCTATGTCGTGAGCTTGGTGTCTATTGGCCGTAGGAGGCAGTGGTGTATCTGGTGTCATCTGTGGGCTTTTCATCTGCGTGTTGGGGGATACTGGAGTGGTGTCTGTATACACGGGTGTGGAGTACAGTGGTGAGGACTGTGGTATGTGAGGGAAGCGTATGGATGCGTGTATGACGAGGAGTGTGAGTTTGGGAATATCGGTGGTGCATTCCTTGTGGAATGGGGCTGTGGTGCAGGAGGAGAGTACTGTGGAGCACGAGCTTGGGGTTCATGTGTGCACGGAGAAGGGCTGTGCCTGGAGGGCGCATGTGTGTGTGAGCTGTGTGGACCTGAGCTGGATGGTGCTGCTCTCAGGCTGGAGGTGTATGATGCAGAACTCTGTCCTTCTCTGGAAGCAAAGGCAAAGAGAAACCCTACATTTTTCTCTGAAGATGCTTAATCTGGTCCCTCTTCCCTCCACCTCAAGTCCAGACCTTTCCGGCCCCTGCTCCTTGACTTCCCCACCATGGTAGTACCAGGATTCACACCCGCCCCCCACCCCTGACTCAGCTGGGATACACGCCCTCGTAACAGCTCAGCCATCCCGCCCAGGCTCCTCCACAGAGCCCTCATCACCTCTGATGACCCTGGGTTTCCTCTCAGCCTCCCTGGGATCTGTGTGCCTCCTGCCTCACAGCCAAGCACCCCCTCACCTGAGGAGCCCCGCGCCCTTACCGGCGTACATGAGCTTGCGCGGAGAAGAAGCACAGGAGAAGTGTTTAGGGGCAGAGGAGACCTCCCCTGGCCCTGGGCTGCAGCCTTGGGCCACCACAGTGGATCGAAGGTGAGGGGGATCCTCTTGTGACTTCGAGATTCCTGAGGGAGGAATGAAAGGCTCAGGGTGGGTTCATCAGTCCTCTGTCCACAAATATTTACTGAGTGTGTGACACGTGTCAGGTGCAGTGAATACACACAGTTGAGAGTGTGGTTCCCAGTGGATCCTCCAGTATTTAATTCCAATCAGTACTTACTCTGTCACTGTCTTGTTGGAAATGTAGGCCTCGGTGGTGACTGTGAGTATGTGGGAAGAGTGAGTGAGTGATGTGTATCAGTTAAGTCTGTGGTAAGTGTGGGGTTGGCATGGGGAGCACGGTGCAGATGTGTCTTATCTGTGTCTGTGGCCTTTGTGTGCATGGTTTCTGTTCACAAGTCAGGAATTCTGGGACATGTAACTTTTCCTCATTACATGGTTTGGCTTGTATTTATGGTGTGTGTTCATTCATTCGTTCACCAAGATTCAGTAAGCAGCTACTCCTGTGTATCTGGCACTCTTCCATTGTTCTAGTCTCTGGTAATGCTGCACATTCTAGTAGTGGAAGACACAGACTAAACCAAAATACAATAAATATATAATACCTGAGCTGGTGGTAAGTATATAAGGGTTACCAAACTAAGCAAAGAAAAATACAGAGCACCCAGTTAAATTTCAGTTTCCGATAAACCCAGAATAATTTTTTAGTGTAAGTATTCCCATGCAGTATTTGGTCTTACTTACTTTTAGTGTAAGTATGGCCCATACCATATTTGGGACATACTGATACTGAAAAATTACTTGTTGTTTATCTGGAATTCAAATTGAACTGGATAGCCCATATTTTCTCTGGCAACCCTGACATGGGTTAGTGACACTGTGGTTTACTGTGGTTTGTACAAAGCGGGTCTGGCATTACTCAAGAATGTGTTATAAGTGTGGTGTGTATGACACGTGACTGGTTCTTATAGAGGTATTTAGCGATGGCTGAAGTTAGCTGTGTTTGTGCGAGAGTTGAGGATATACATATATATATATAGTGTGTGTTTGTGTGTCCTATATATATAGTGTGTGTGTCTATATGCATATCTCATCTCCAGCGTTTGGTGTTGGAGGACAGGATTGTGGTACAGATGGGTTGTATGAGAACGTAGTATAGGAGGGATGCGTGTATATACCTCCATGTGCTGTGTGTGGTTTACTAAGGAAGTTATATGTGGGGTGTGTGATATTTTTGCTGTATCAGAGTGTACATGGGTGTATGAGTTACTGTCTCATAAAACACCCCTAACAAGAATTCTGTATACACTCTTACGTACACTGAATGTCAGCCAGGTCCAGGCAGGGTGACAAGAACTTTACCACGCAGACTTTATACCTGATAAGCACTCTACCCCCATTCATCCTGCTCATCTCTGCACTACCACGCACACACACGCACACACAGTCACACACACACACACAGGAACATAGAGCAAAATATTCTGAATGGTCAGGGGCAGTCATTGCCTTCCCCAGCCTGTCCCAGCCACTGCCTGAAAATCTGCCTGCTGTCTAGACCTCCATTGGCAGGGCCCACCCTACAGTCTCTGGGCCTGGTAGGAGCTACTGGGTTCTAATCTGGGGCAGAGACGTCTAGCTGGAACTCTGGGGTGACCACGCCTCTCCCAGGGCAAGCTACTCGCCTACATTTAATGCACGCAGGCACCCCGTGGCCCGTGGCTCTCAGAGCTCCCTGCAGGACCCTGAGGACATTTCTCGCTCCCGCCCACGTGGTCTCAGTCTCTGGAAAACCCTTCCTTTCCCTTGATCTCCTTTGGGCAATTCTTCCTGTTGAAGGAATAAAACCTCCTTGCTTTCAATATGACACCATCCCTAGACAAACAATCTTCTTTCGAACTGCATTCCACTTGTCAAGATACTTTTCAACAGAGCCTTCAACTCATGGGGCTTCTCTTTCCACTTTGGTAAAAGAGGCCAAGCAACTCATGGGTCTCTCTCAGCATCCTTGCATCCTTCACATCCCCCACCTCATGACCCCAGGGAAAGATCCAAGAGAATAAGAGAGAAATCGGGGACTGAGAAAAGCTGCATCTCTAGGTCTGTGCAAGCAGGATGCAGCCTGCTATGAGTCCGACAAAGCTCCAGGCCCGGCAGCCCCAGGAGAGAGTCCTCAGACCAGCGGAGCTGACCTCCCATCTCCCAGGGGGCATCTGGCCGTTCTGTGCCGTCTCACACCACAGGGACCCTCCGGATGGATACGGCAGCGTCAGTGAGACAAGGTCTCTCGCTCCCTGCTTCACAGGTGACACGTTCTCAGTCCCCCCCATCCTAGAGAAGGTTTAGTTTGGCAGAAACCCATGTGCCCCAGCAAGTTGCCCCCCACATACCTCCTCCGTTCTCGGCAGTTTCCTGGGACTCTTCATTTTCCAGATGTTTCCTCTTTTGTCGCCGTTTCATGGTACCAACTAGAAGTCTCCCTTAGAAGATGCCTCAAGAGATGTCCAACTCCTCCTCTTCCCTACAGGTTGGCCCTTGTTGGCTCTTGGGCAATCCGTTGAAATGATTCAATACAAATAAAAATAGTCAAGTCTCCTAAATGGCTGAAAAACTTGTACCACTTAGTGAACCAGCAGTACTGCCTAGTGCTCACCAGGGCTGTTATGTTTGCAAGGTTGCCAGGCGCACAGTGGAATTCTGTGACCTCAGTGATGACATCAGAGCATTCCGTGGACCTAGGTGGAGCACAGTGTCTGCAATAGCACAGGCCCCATTTTCAAGAACATTTCCTTTCTCCCAGCTGAACCTTTCCCGTGAAAGGGAAAGGTTCATACCATATCTATTATAAATTGTATCATACCATGTGTATTATAAAATTCACATTTTGAGTGGACATCTTTTAATGTCTTTTCTAGAGAGATTTAATATGAATATTTTCAGTGGTCTCCAGTTTCCCTGTGGATTATTGACATTTTAAACTCTGCACTTCAATTTTCCCTCAATACGTGTAATTTTGTCACAGCTATTTCTGTACTTAAAGATGAGGAACTATATAATTGATTTCTTCATTTTTTTCCCATCTCTTTCCAAGGTACTGCATTTGATTGTGTCTTACGAATGAGTGAAAAATGCTAGTCCTTGAGTCAGGACGTTGGGCCCTTTACCAAGTAACTCAACCTATCTGGGCTTCAGCTTCTGTATGTGCCATCAAGAGGCTTGGACTAGCTGACTTTTCAAATGCTGTGTTTCTTTGATTCACTCTCACTTACTGATCTGCCACTTAAGAAGAGGGTCTGTTCTCATAAAGTAACAACAGTCTTTTCCTAACCTTGGGTTGGGTGGAGTTTAACTGTTCGTACTCAGTTTGTTAGTTATATTGCCTTCTACGTATGCTTAGCTCTAAATAATTTATATGGCTCTTGTGACAATTTTTAGATCTTCTTTTTTTCTTATTTTCTTTTACACTTTCTAATTTGTTATCGCCAGTGTAGAGGAGCCTGATTGACTTTTAAAATTTATTGATCTTGTATGTGTGTGCCTTGTTGAACCGTCTTATTAGTTCCTGCTAGTTTATCTGTGGGTTCTTTTGGGTCTCCTAGATAAATGAGCATATGAAATGTAAATAATGTGTTCTTTGGATAAAGTTTATTTTCTTGCATCTATATATATATAGAAGCAATATGTTGAATTGATTTAAATATTTAAATACTTACATACCTGTTATCACAATCTAACATTCTTGATCTTATTTTCTTTCAATCAATATTATGTTTTCAAGATTTATCCACGTGAATCCATATAGATCTAGGTCTTTGATTTTTGACTGCTTGATATTATTTCATCACATGCATATAGCATCATTTATTTTCCGTTCAAGCATTATTGGACAATTGGATTGTTTCCCTCCCTTCTCTAGAACAAACAACATTTCCTAGAATATCCCTGAAGATGTCTGACAGTCGAGAAGGGCCAGGCTGCCCGAAGGATTGCTACTTGCTTTCAGCCACCTTCCAACAGGCCGTCTCCAGCCAGCAATTTGAAGCACAGCTGAAATGAAAACTGCCCCAAATGTGAAGATCTTAGGAGCTTCCTAGAAGGTGGGAGGTTAATGATAGGCATCCTGCTGGGATCCCAGGGGAGTCTGAGCTGGCCTGAAGCTCATCTTCCTCCTCCACCGCTCAAGAGAAATGTGGAGGAAAGAAGCCTTCAAAAACTCTGAGCAGGCAGAGGGAGAGATATTGGGGGCCGAAGGTGTAACTGAGGTCTTGGAGTGGGCTGTGAGCACGCAGAGCCTCTAGAGAGCCAGGCTCTGCCTTCTGAGAACTTCTCCCCTAAGGCTGCTCATAATTCAGGTGATACCAGCCATATAGAGCCGACTTGGCCCACACTGTCACAGAAAGCCTTATCAGAATCTCTTCTTCTTCATACACTCTTGTGTCTGTTACTTGGTTATTGCCTTTGGTACTCCACTGATGTGAACCACAGTCGCCAGGGGATGGAGGACACTAGTGACCCGTCTTGCTCTGTGGCCTCAGTCCACAGCTTGAGGGTAAGGGAAGAGGCCAAATGAAGGTCAAGAAGGAAAGATGGAGTTTGAAGAGAAGACCTGAGTTAAGGGTGTCTTCTCAAGTCTTGATGACTGAAATGTAGCTCCAGTACCTGAAGTCCTGCTTGTTCTCAAGGCTGACGACCGGGCTGGGGGCACTCAGTGATGGAACCGTATACACTTAGTATTTCCTTGCTTGCTCACACTTGCCCTCCTCTCATACACCCTCTGCAAGACTGCTCTTCCCCTGAAACAACTTTCCACCTGCCACTGTCATCTCAGGAACATTTGCTTCCCCTTCCTAGTGTCCCCCTAGAATGCCATTGCAGCCAATTCATAATTGGATAATCATGCTTCTTACCATATTCTCAGCAACTTCTGAAAACTTTTATTCACTTTATTCCATAGTCTTCACCCATCAATAATCTTCCTTAACTTCCTAGCTGCAGGTTAAGCCATTCGGAATCATTTCTTTTTCTTTCTCTTCTTTGGCAAATCCTTTCTATCTTTTAAGGTCTTTTTCTTGTCTCTCTACCATCCTGCCTTCCTGAACTTCTTTTTTTTCCGTTTAAGTAACCTTTCAATCTCCTTCCCCAATTTCCTCATAAACATTGAGAGTTTATTCCTCACACGTTAGACAGCGGTTTATGAATGGCCAGGCATAATGGACTCAGAATGAGTTGGCACCCCCGAGGTACCTGTCTTGCTGGGGAGCCACAGGTGAAGGGCTGGCTGCTGGACACATGTTTGCATGGAGTCAGGCTGAGTGGCCTCAGGGTGTTTGCTCTGCACTTGTGGTGTTTCTCCCTAGTTGGTTTCCTTGTCCAGCCACCTGTGACCTCCCTCCATCCAGCCCAGGGAATCCTTCTCATCACAGGGGTAGGATGTTTGTCTCATTTTCCATCACATCCTTTCCCCAAAGTTTGGTTGTGAGTTGTTCCCATTCCAAAGACCTTTCCTCTTGGAAGAGAAAAGAGAAAATCTTGTCTCTCCTTTCCTCTCACTTCACTTCTGCTCTATTATCTCCTCCGTCCAGAATGGCCCCCTGACTCAGATGGGTGTAGATCCAAAGATGGCAAGAACTGCCAGCAATTCTGAGATAATAATACGGATGGATCAGGAAAACGTGAAAACCTTTATCCCGCCACATTAAAAAACATTGCGCTTCCAGTGTATTCAGAGTCTCAGTGTAGAAACACAAATGATAGAGAAATTGAATTACACTCAAGTTTTTCTTTCCTGCTTTCCTGTTTTATTCTAATTCTCCAAGTTAACATGATAAACTATTTGTTAGGTAAGCTTTCAGACATTTTCTACACAGGCACACTTTTCTTTTTTTCACATAAGAGTGTGAACTAGGTCACTTTCAACATGCTGTGATTCTGTGATTCACTGTCTCCCACCGAGTCATCCACTGATAAAGTCATCTGTTTCATGGAGAAATATTTCCAATAGCTAATAGCCAATGTCTGTGGAGTGCTTACTCTGTGTCGGTTTCTTGTA
Organism: Mesoplodon bidens; assembly: GCF_964165515.1. Classification (NCBI taxonomy): domain Eukaryota; kingdom Metazoa; phylum Chordata; class Mammalia; order Artiodactyla; family Ziphiidae; genus Mesoplodon; species Mesoplodon bidens. Next base: position 246,805 of record NW_027671268.1, read on the forward strand.
ACTACTTTACAGATCATTTGTACAACGTACCCATGGACCAGGTACAATTATGACCCCCAAGTGACAGATAAGTGCAGATAAGTACAAATAAATACAGAGGCCAAGTGACTTGCCCAAGACACTGGAGCAAATCAAAATCCATGCCTCTGTAATCATTCTGCCCTATTGCCTCTGTCTGGGAGGCTTGATGATTTGGCAACTAAAACCTTAAATATCATGTTCCATTTTTATATCTGTGACACAAGCGTGGGGCTGTGATATGGGGTAACTAACCTGACTACTTTTGAAAACACTTATGCACCTGGATGAAAGTAAGCCAGGGACTGCAAGCTATAGATTTAAGGTTTCCTACCAACTTTTAAAAATAGCTTCTTGAATGCAATTTATGTAGTGTCAAGTCTAGGATGTAGTCCAAATAGTAACAGAAAAATGGAGATATGTAGAAAAATACTTAAAGTTGACAAGTATTGGGAGTGTAGTATTTTGGGGGCCAGCGTGTAGACCACAGGAAAACTTGCTGTTTCCATCCCAGAGGGAAGAGCCCTACGTTGCAACTGCCAAGGTCCCTGGGGCAGCAAGTGTGCTCACTGCTTCGTAAAGAAGCATCCTCACTTTGATAGAATCATATGGGAGCCTTACATTTGGTTAGCAGTTCTACGTTTTTGATGTAATAATATTTTCAGGGTGTGGGAGGGTATCAAGCTCTGAAAATACCCTTGGAGAGATTTGCTTATTAAGTTTGGCTTTTTCAGTGTCCCTACTACTTCTTTACTAAACACCAGGCGGTTTCCTTCAGTTTTCAGACCCATGTTGTTTTTCCCTTGTCTAATGAACTTTGAAATACTTTTGGATGAGCTATGAAGTTTGGGAAAAAATAAACATCTCTTTAAAATAAGGAAGATAATAACAATGACAAGTAGAAAAAGCTCTAAAACAGAGAATATCCTCCATTCTAGCCAATGACTGGGACTGGAAGGTTCGTGCTCGCTGTCCAGGACGTAGAAATAAAAGCTGAGGAGGCGCTGAGGCGTCTCCTGGATCTCTATGAGCCTCCATCATTTCTGAAGGGTAGGGTTGACAGATAAAATATAGGCTGTTTAGTTAAATCTGAATGTCAGAGAAACAACAAGTACATTTTTAAGATAAGTATGCCCCAAAGAGTTCATAGGATCTACTTATACTAAAAATAATGACTTATTATTCATGTGAAGTTCAAGTTGAACTGGGCATCCTGTACTTATATTTACTAAATCTGACAGCCCTACTGATGATCCACAATGGAGGCAGTTGAGGAGCGGTACATGCTGGCTCTCGGACAGTCAGAAATGGCTTCAGCAGATCCAGGTACAGTATGAAATTCTTTTTGGATGTAGCTCAGAAGCCATGGCCAGCCCTTGACTGCAAGTACTGCCTCGGGTTTCCCTGAGGTGGGGTAAACCTTCCTCTTAATGGCCTTTTGGTAAGTCTGGAAGACCATATCCAAGGGGAGCCCCAAAGTCAGTTTCATCCTCACAACCATGTTTCCAATTCCTGGAATTGGCTGCATGTGACTCACAAGAGCTGAGGAGGTTTGTGGAAATTGGGAGTGTCATAGCTTGAACCCTTTGTAGGTAAAGTTTTGCTGTTGTGAGAGTTTTAACAGGAGCAATGTGAAAGACTCCTGGTCCCCAGGTAGATAGAAACAATCCTGTTCTACTTCTGTGTATGTGACAAGTCTCTAATAGTTCAGAGAGCAAGGATCTGGTCTTAGAAAGACTGATCCAAGCTTGGATGTTTCTGGGGACAAGGCAAGGTCCTGAGTTTCAAGTTCACCTTTTATGGTTGAGGAGACACTAAGGTGGTCAGAAGGGAAATCATGGAGGAGACCTTGGCTTCCTCCATCGTGCAGGCTTGTATATGTGGTTCTATGTAGATTGTGTTTCAAAGGTGGAGCTTGTTTACAACTATGGACATTCTCCGATGTGCTTTTTGGACCTTCATTCCCAGAGCGAGAGCAGTGCCGAGGCTCTAGAAATGCCATGGATATTCTGAGCTGTCAGTGGCATTTCCCAGGTACTGTTGCCTTGGTGCCGCTCCTTGAAATGTCCAAAGGGATTATCATCTGTCTTGTGGCGGGTCCTAGCATTGTGAAAGGGAGCTGCTGCACCTGGCTCAGAGGATTTGGGATGTGGTGGGAGGAGTAGTAGTGCTACGACTATAAATTGTATCACAGCATATCTATTCCATCTTGAGAGTGGGGTTGGGGGGTTCTGAAGGGGGGCTTTTATTGTACTTTTATACATTGTACCCTTGAAACTAATTCAATTTTTTAAAATTAATTAAGTTATTTTGGGCTGCATTGGGTCTTTGTTGCTGCTAGCGGGCGTTCTCTAGTTGCAGTGAGCGGGGGCTACTCTTGGCTGTGGTGCACGGGCTTCTCATTGCAGTGGCTTCTCTTGTTGCGGAGCATGGGCTCTAGGCACGCAGGCTTCCGTAGTTGTGGCACGTGGGCTCGGTAGATGTGGCACACGGGCTCTAGAGCGCAGGCTCAGTAGTTGTGGCGCGCGGGCTGAGTTACTCCGTGGCACGTGGGATCTTCCCAGACCAGGGCTCGAACCCATGTCCCCTGCATTCGCAGGCATATTCTTAACCACTGCTCCACCAGGGAAGCCCAATAATTCAGTTTTTTATAAAGAGAAGATTCCTAATAGTATTCCAAAATTTTAAAAATATGTAGTTGGATAACACTATGAAAAATTAACTGATATATTCTTTTATTATTTCTCTTTGCTCCCTGGATTTTTGTCCCCATCCAGTCAGCTAGGCACTCTGAGTTCACTGCATTAGGAAGGTAAAGACTCAGCAGAAATGAGGGAGAAAAAAAGAAAATTCTCAGCTTTGGAATGTTCACAACGGAGGCCACAGTAGAACAGGTGAGAATTCTGTGAACAAAAACTAAATGTCGTCTCAAATGCAAAACAGTATTCTCTGCACTGGGAGGCAGGAGAGCGAGGGAGGGAAGGACTGAAGGAGAGAGATCAGTGTGGCCAGGGACATGGAGACTGTGCTTGAGGACGATAGGCCCAGGAAGAGAATCAGAATCTGGAGAAGATTCAGCCTGCACGTGATCATTGCCTCCAGCCAGCACCCTCATCTCAGACGTTGGGAAATTCAGAGAGAGAGTGGGAGTACGTCAGGAGGGCCACGCGCATAGTCTGTGTGGCAGGGGTTGTGGCCATTCCCTATTTGTGAGGAGTCCCCAGCAATTTGCAGGCCTCTTCTGGAAAATGCTGGTGGACGTCTCTAGTGCTTATGTGAAAGCTTGTTCACAAACCTTGAAAGATACAGATGTAGATGACAGATAGATGCATAGATAGAAAAATGTAATTAAATAAAAGCTCCAGGAAAGGTTTGGAAAATGCCCTTTATTGCATAGGACGCTTCTATCGTCATATGATGTTAGACTGAGTGCCGGTCCCTTCATCCTCCTTCAGACCACGGCCTTCTGTCTGCTACTCTCCCGAGGGTCCTTTCTTCTCCCTGGAAGGGATAAAACAAATGAGGTAGAACAGGAAGAGACAAGCAGCACTCCAAGCTCTGCTGGTCAGGGTTACCCTCCAGCGTTGCCTTAATGCTCAGAGCCACACACACCACAGTGAGCTTGGCTCCAGATCAACTACCACGCAACGAAGGTTCTGGAACATTTCCATATCTCGGGGGACCTCATTTCCACGTGACTCTCTTTCATATTCCCCTTTGTCACAGAAGGCTAGGTCCAGTGGTCCGGGTGAGATCTCGGCTCAGGCCCAAGGCTCTCAGACCTCAACGGTCTGGTCCTGCCAGGGCCCCTGTCCTCTCTGGAGACCACTCCTGGCTCTCTCTGCCGAGAAGGCGCTGCTGGCAGTACGTCCTCTAAGAGTTGAGGTCCGTCGTGCAGACCCTGAGAAAACTCCTAGGAAAAGGCTCCACCTTCTTGTTTACGTCAACAGAGCTCAATGCCTTTGGTAGTGCTGGGTGTGTCCCATTTGATGCAACTGCAGAGCCATTAGGTCAACCAGCACATGTGTGCGGCCCCTTCCCTTAGACTCCTCTGGGCCCTCGTGACATAGGCTCAGAAGACTGCCAGCCTCAAGCCTTACCTCTTCCGAGGGACGGCCACACCGTCTTCCAGGATCTTCGGTCCCATGAATCTCAGTTGCTGTTTGGAACTCAAAGGAGAGAAAAGACCCTGCCTGCGGGGTCTCTTTGGGCTGGGGCCTTCCCCCGTGGGCTGCGCTCCCTCATTCTCCTTTTCTTCTTGCTTCTCTTCCTCCTCCTCCTCCTCCTCCTCGTCGTCCTCCTCCTCCTCGTTCTCCTCCTCCTCCTCCTCGTCCTCCTCCTCAGGGGTGCTCTTGGATTCCACATTGCCCATCAGCTGGACCATGGTGAGATGAGAGACACGGCAGCTGAAGCCCTCCAGGATGCCGAACTTCACGTGCTGCTGGAGGATCTCCAAGGCGGGGAAGACCCGGCAGCAGGCCATGCACCTGAAGCCGGTCTCCATGGTCACCATCCAGTCCGCTGTCTTGGCGCTGGGTCTCTCCTCGACGGCAGGTGGCCCTGATGGGCTGCCTGGCTCGGCCCTTTCCTCATACTCTTTCTCCTCCCCAGTGGGCTCACTGTCAGACAGGAGGCTTTCGGTGGACACATCAGAAGAGGGCTCAGTGGCTACTGCGCACACATCCTCAGGAAGGGTCACTTCTTCTATCCTCAGCTGCTTTTCAGGCAACTCCAAGGGTTTCTTTGTCTTCCAGGAGACAGCGACACCCTTGTTCACTTGTACCTGCATGTAGTATATTTTCATGCCCCTTTCCTCTTTGTCTGGGTGCAGATAGTTCTTAGAGGGTGAAGAGGGTGAGGAGGAGACACAGTGTGATGGGGGAGCGGTCTCTCCTTCTCCCTGATCCTGGGCTAGGGCTGCTCTAGGCTGGGCAGTGTCTCGATGAAATCTCCGGATTCCTGAAAAAGGAAATTAAAATCATAATAACATGCATGGGCCATGCCGGAAGCTGAGGGAGCAGGTGTGGTAGACGAGAGAGGGACATTGGCACGACATAGCTATGTCGTGAGCTTGGTGTCTGTTGGCCGTAGGACGGAGTGGTGTATCTGGTGTCATCTGTGGGCTTTTCATGTGCGTGGGGGGGATACTGGAGCGGTGTCTGTATACAGGGGTGTGGAGTATGGTGGTGAGGGCTGTGGTATGTGAGGGATGCGGCTGGATGCGTGTACGACGAGGAGTGTGAGTTTGGGAATATCGGTGGTGCATTCCTTGTGGAATGGGGCTGTGGTGCAGGAGGAGAGTACTGTGGAGCACGTGCTTGGGGTTGATGTGCACTGAGAAGGGCTGTGCCTGGAGGGCGCGTGTATGTGTGAGCTGTGTGCACCTGAGCTGGATGGTCCTGCTCTCAGGCTGGAGGTGTATGATGCAGAACTCTGTCCTTCTCTGGAAGCAAAGGCAAAGACAAAGCCTACATTTTCCTCTGAAGATGCTTAATCTGGTCCCTCTTCCCTCCACCTCAAGCCCAGACCTTTCCGGCCCCTGCTCCTTGACTTCCCCACCATGGTAGTAGCAGTAGTCACACACACACACCCAGACTCAGCTGGCATCCACGCCCTCGGAACAGCTCAGCCATCCTGCCCAGGCTCCTCCACAGAGCCCTCATCACCTCTGATGACCCTGGGTTTCCTCTCAGCCTCCCTGGGATCTATGTGCCTCCTGCCTCACAGCCAAGCACCCCCTCACCTGAGGAGCCCTGCGCCCTTACCAGCGTAGCTGAGCTTGCGCCGAGTAGAAGTACAGAAGAAGTATTTAGAGGCAGAGGAGACCTCCCCTGGCCCTGGGCTGCAGCCTTGGGCCACCACAGTGGATCCAAGCCGAGGGGGATCCTCTTGTGACTTCGAGATTCCTGAGGGAGGAATGAAAGGCTCAGGGTGGGTTCATCAGTCCTCTGTCCACAAATATTTACTGAGTGTGTGACACGTGTCAGGTGCAGTGAATACACACAGTTGAGAGTGTGGTTCCCAGTGGATACTCCAGGATTTAATTCCAATCCATACTTATTCTCTCACTGTCTAGTTGGTAATGTAGGCCTCGGTGGTGACTGTGAGTGTGTGGGAAGAGTGAGTGATGTGTATCAGTTAAGTCTGTGGTAAGTGTGGGGTTGGCATGGGGAGCACAGTGCAGATGTGTCTATCTGTGTCTGTGGCCTTTGTGTGCATGGTTTCTGTTCACAAGTCAGGAATTCTGGGACATGTAACTTTTCCTCATTACATGGTGTGGCTTGTATTTATGGTGCGTGTTCATTCATTCAGTCACCAAGATTCAGTAAGCAGCTACTCCTGTGTATCCGGCACTCTTCCATTGTTGTAGTCTTTGGTAACGCTGCACATTCTAGTAGGGGAAGACACACACTAAACAAAACTACAATAAATATATAATACATCAGCTGGTGGTAAGTATATAAGGGTTGCCAGACTTAGCGAACCAGAATACAAGGCACCCAGTTAAATTTCACTTTCAGATAAACCCAGAATAATTTTTTAGTGTAAGTATTCCCATGCAGTGTTTGGCCTGACTTAGTTTTAGTGTAAGTATGGCCCATACAATATGTGGGACATACTGCTACTGAAAAATTACTTGTTGTTTATCTGGAATTCAAATTGAACTGGATAGCCCATATTTTCTCTGGCAATCCTGACCTGGGTTACTGAGACTGTGGTTTACTGTGGTTTGTACAAAGCGGGTCTGGCATTACTCAAGAATGTGTTATAAGTGTGGTGTGTATGACACGTGACTGGTTCTTATAGAGGTATTTAGAGATGGCTGAAGTTAGCTGTGTTTGTGCAAGAGTTGAGGAGATACATATATATATAGTGTGTGTGTGTGTGTGTGTCCTATATATATAGTGTGTGTGTCTATATACATATCTCATCTCCAGCGTTTGGTGTTAGAGGAGACGATTGTGATACAGGTGGGTTGTATGAGAACGTAGTACAGAAGGGATGCATGTATATACCTCCATGTGCTGTGTGTGGTTTACTAAGGAAGTTATATGTGGGGTGTGTGATATTTTTGCTGTATCAGAGTGTACATGGGTGTATGAGTTACTGTCTCATGAAACACCCCTAACAAGAATTCTGTATACACTCTTACGTACACCGAGTGTCAGCCAGGTCCAGCCAGGGTGACAAGAACTTTACCACGCAGACTTTATATCTGGTAAGCACTCTAACCCCATTCATCTCGCTCTTCTCTGCACTACCACACACACACACACACACACACACACACACACACACACACACACACAGTCACACACAGGAACATAGAGCAAAATATTCTGAATGGTCAGGGGCAGTCATTGCCTTCCCCAGCCTGTCCCAGCCACTGCCTGGAAATCTGCCTGCTGTCTAGAGCTCCATTCCCAGGGCCCATCCTACAGTCTCCAGGGCCCTGGGCCTGGTAGGAGCTACTGGGCTCTAATCTGGGGCAGAGGCCTCTAGCTGGAGCTCTGGGGTGACCACCCCTCTCCCAGGGCAAGCTACTCGCCTACATTTAATGCACGCAGGCACCCCGTGGCCCGTGGCTCTCAGAGCTCCCCGCAGGACCCTGAGGCCATTTCTCACCCCTGCTCACGCGGTCTCAGTCTCTGGAAAACCCTTCCCTTCCCTTGATCTCCTTTGGGAAATTCTTCCTGTTGAAGGAATAAAACCTCCTTGCTTTCAATATGACACCATCCCTAGACAAACAATCTTCTTTCAAAGTGCATTCCACTTGTCAAGATAGTTTTCAACAGGGCCTTCAACTCATGGGGCTTCTCTTTCCACTTTGGTAAAAGAGGCCAAGCAACTCATGGGTCTCTCTCAGCATCCTTGCATCCTTCACATCCCCCACCTCATGACCCCAGGGAACGATCCAAGAGAATAAGAGAGAAATCGGGGACTGAGAAAAGCTGCACCTCTAGGTCTGTGCAAGCAGGATGCAGCCTGCTATGAGTCCGACAAAGCTCCAGGCCCGGCTGCCCCAGGGGAGAGTCCTCAGACCAGCGGAGCTGACCTCCCATCTCCCAGGGGGCATCTGGCCGTTCTGTGCCATCTCACACCACAGGGACCCTCCGGATGGATACGGCAGCGTCAGTGAGACAAGATCTCTCGCTCCCTGCTTCACAGGTGACACGTTCTCAGTCCGCCCCATCCTAGAGAAGGTTTAGTTTGGCAGAAACCCATGTGCCCCAGCATGTTGCCCCCCACATACCTCCTCCGTTCTCGGCAGTTTCCTGGGACTCTTCATTTTCCAGATGTTTCCTCTTTTGTCGCCGTTTCATGGTACCAACTAGAAGTCTCCCTTAGAAGATGCCTCAAGAGATGTCCAACTCCTCCTCTTCCCTACAGGTTGGCCCTTGTTGGCTCTTGGGCAATCCGTTGAAATGATTCAATACAAATAAAAATAGTCAAGTCTCCTAAATGGCTGAAAAACTTGTACCACTTAGTGAACCAGCAGTACTGCCTAGTGCTCACCAGGGCTGTTATGTTTGCAAGGTTGCCAGGCGCACAGTGGAATTCTGTGACCTCAGTGATGACATCAGAGCATTCCGTGGACCTAGGTGGAGCACAGTGTCTGCAATAGCACAGGCCCCATTTTCAAGAACATTTCCTTTTTCCCAGCTGAACCTTTCCCGTGAAAGGGAAAGGTTCATACCATATCTATTATAAATTGTATCATACCATGTCTATTATAAAATTCACATTTTGAGTGGAGATCTTTTCATGTCTTTTCTAGAGAGATTTAATATGAATATTTTCAGTGGTCTCCAGTTTCCCTGTGGATTATTGACATTTTAAACTCTGCACTTCAATTTTCCCTCAATACGTGTAATTTTGTCACAGCTATTTCTGTACTTAAAGATGAGGAACTATATAATTGATTTCTTCATTTTTTTCCCATCTCTTTCCAAGGTACTGCATTTGATTGTGTCTTACGAATGAGTGAAAAATGCTAGTCCTTGAGTCAGGACGTTGGGCCCTTTACCAAGTAACTCAACCTATCTGGGCTTCAGCTTCTGTATGTGCCATCAAGAGGCTTGGACTAGCTGACTTTTCAAATGCTGTGTTTCTTTGATTCACTCTCACTTACTGATCTGCCACTTAAGAAGAGGGTCTGTTCTCATAAAGTAACAACAGTCTTTTCCTAACCTTGGGTTGGGTGGAGTTTAACTGTTCGTACTCAGTTTGTTAGTTATATTGCCTTCTACGTATGCTTAGCTCTAAATAATTTATATGGCTCTTGTGACAATTTTTAGATCTTCTTTTTTTCTTATTTTCTTTTACACTTTCTAATTTGTTATCGCCAGTGTAGAGGAGCCTGATTGACTTTTAAAATTTATTGATCTTGTATGTGTGTGCCTTGTTGAACCGTCTTATTAGTTCCTGCTAGTTTATCTGTGGGTTCTTTTGGGTCTCCTAGATAAATGAGCATAGGAAATGTAAATAATGTGTTCTTTGGATAAAGTTTATTTTCTTGCATCTATATATATATAGAAGCAATATGTTGAATTGATTTAAATATTTAAATACTTACATACCTGTTATCACAATCTAACATTCTTGATCTTATTTTCTTTCAATCAATATTATGTTTTCAAGATTTATCCACGTGAATCCATATAGATCTAGGTCTTTGATTTTTGACTGCTTGATATTATTTCATCACATGCATATAGCATCATTTATTTTCCATTCAAGCATTATTGGACAATTGGATTGTTTCCCTCCCTTCTCTAGAACAAACAACATTTCCTAGAATATCCCTGAAGATGTCTGACAGTCGAGAAGGGCCAGGCTGCCCGAAGGATTGCTACTTGCTTTCAGCCACCTTCCAACAGGCCGTCTCCAGCCAGCAATTTGAAGCACAGCTGAAATGAAAACTGCCCCAAATGTGAAGATCTTAGGAGCTTCCTAGAAGGTGGGAGGTTAATGATAGGCATCCTGCTGGGATCCCAGGGGAGTCTGAGCTGGCCTGAAGCTCATCTTCCTCCTCCACCGCTCAAGAGGAATGTGGAGGAAAGAAGCCTTCAAAAACTCTGAGCAGGCAGAGGGAGAGATATTGGGGGCCGAAGGTGTAACTGAGGTCTTGGAGTGGGCTGTGAGCACGCAGAGCCTCTAGAGAGCCAGGCTCTGCCTTCTGAGAACTTCTCCCCTAAGGCTGCTCATAATTCAGGTGATACCAGCCATATAGAGCCGACTTGGCCCACACTGTCACAGAAAGCCTTATCAGAATCTCTTCTTCTTCATACACTCTTGTGTCTGTTACTTGGCTATTGCCTTTGGTACTCCACTGATGTGAACCACAGTCGCCAGGGGATGGAGGACACTAGTGACCCATCTTGCTCTGTGGCCTCAGTCCACAGCTTGAGGGTAAGGGAAGAGGCCAAATGAAGGTCAAGAAGGAAAGATGGAGTTTGAAGAGAAGACCTGAGTTAAGGGTGTCTTCTCAAGTCTTGATGACTGAAATGTAGCTCCAGTACCTGAAGTCCTGCTTGTTCTCAAGGCTGACCACGGGGCTGGGTGCACTCAGTGAAGGAACCGTATACACTTAGTATTTCCTTGCTTGCTCACACTTGCCCTCCTCTCATACACCCTCTGCAAGACTGCTCTTCCCCTGAAACAACTTTCCACCTGCCACTGTCATCTCAGGAACATTTGCTTCCCCTTCCTAGTGTCCCCCTAGAATGCCATTGCAGCCAATTCATAATTGGATAATCATGCTTCTTACCATATTCTCAGCAACTTCTGAAAACTTTTATTCACTTTATTCCATAGTCTTCACCCATCAATAATCTTCCTTAACTTCCTAGCTGCAGGTTAAGCCATTCGGAATCATTTCTTTTTCTTTCTCTTCTTTGGCAAATCCTTTCTATCTTTTAAGGTCTTTTTCTTGTCTCTCTACCATCCTGCCTTGCTGAACTTCTTTTTTTTCCGTTTAAGTAACCTTTCAATCTCCTTCCCCAATTTCCTCATAAACATTGAGAGTTTATTCCTCACACGTTAGACAGCGGTTTATGAATGGCCAGGCATAATGGACTCAGAATGAGTTGGCACCCCCGAGGTACCTGTCTTGCTGGGGAGCCACAGGTGAAGGGCTGGCTGCTGGACACATGTTTGCATGGAGTCAGGCTGAGTGGCCTCAGGGTGTTTGCTCTGCACTTGTGTGTGTTTCTCCCTAGTTGGTTTCCTTGTCCAGCCACCTGTGACCTCCCTCCATCCAGCCCAGGGAATCCTTCTCATCACAGGGGTAGGATGTTTGTCTCATTTTCCATCACATCCTTTCCCCAAAGTTTGGTTGTGAGTTGTTCCCATTCCAAAGACCTTTCCTCTTGGAAGAGAAAAGAGAAAATCTTGTCTCTCCTTTCCTCTCACTTCACTTCTGCTCTATTATCTCCTCCGTCCAGAATGGCCCCCTGACTCAGATGGGTGTAGATCCAAAGATGGCAAGAACTGCCAGCAATTCTGAGATAATAATACGGATGGATCAGGAAAACGTGAAAACCTTTATCCCGCCACATTAAAAAACATTGCGCTTCCAGTGTATTCAGAGTCTCAGTGTAGAAACACAAATGATAGAGAAATTGAATTACACTCAAGTTTTTCTTTCCTGCTTTCCTGTTTTATTCTAATTCTCCAAGTTAACATGATAAACTATTTGTTAGGTAAGCTTTCAGACATTTTCTACCCAGGCACACTTTTCTTTTTTTCACATAAGAGTGTGAACTAGGTCACTTTCAACATGCTGTGATTCTGTGATTCACTGTCTCCCACCGAGTCATCCACTGATAAAGTCATCTGTTTCATGGAGAAATATTTCCAATAGCTAATAGCCAATGTCTGTGGAGTGCTTACTCTGTGTCGGTTTCTTGTAACTACTTTACAGATCATTTGTACAACGTACCCATGGACCAGGTACAGTTATGACCCCCAAGTGACAGATAAGTGCAGATAAGTACAAATAAATACAGAGGCCAAGTGACTTGCCCAAGACACTGGAGCAAATCAAAATCCATGCCTGTGTAATCATTTTGCCCTATTGCCTCTGTCTGGGAGGCTTGATGATTTGGCAACTAAAACCTTAAATATCATGTTCCATTTTTATATCTGTGACACAAGCGTGGGGCTGTGATATGGGGTAACTAACCTGACTACTTTTGAAAACACTTATGCACCTGGATGAAAGTAAACCAGGGACTGCAAGCTATAGATTTAAGGTTTCCTACCAACTTTTAAAAATAGCTTCTTGAATGCAATTTATGTAGTGTCAAGTCTAGGATGTAGTCCAAATAGTAACAGAAAAATGGAGATATGTAGAAAAATACTTAAAGTTGACAAGTATTGGGAGTGTAGTATTTTGGGGGCCAGCGTGTAGACCACAGGAAAACTTGCTGTTTCCATCCCAGAGGGAAGAGCCCTACGTTGCAACTGCCAAGGTCCCTGGGGCAGCAAGTGTGCTCACTGCTTCGTAAAGAAGCATCCTCACTTTGATAGAATCATATGGGAGCCTTACATTTGGTTAGCAGTTCTACGTTTTTGATGTAATAATATTTTCAGGGTGTGGGAGGGTATCAAGCTCTGAAAATACCCTTGGAGAGATTTGCTTATTAAGTTTGGCTTTTTCAGTCTCCCTACTACTTCTTTACTAAACACCAGGCGGTTTCCTTCACTTTTCAGAACCATGTTGTTTTTCCCTTGTCTAATGAACTTTGAAATACTTTTGGATGAGCTATGAAGTTTGGGAAAAAATAAACATCTCTTTAAAATAAGGAAGATAATAACAATGACAAGTAGAAAAAGCTCTAAAACAGAGAATATCCTCCATTCTAGCCAAAGACTGGGGCTGGAAGGTTCGTGCTCGCTGTCCAGGACGTAGAAATAAAAGCTGAGGAGGCGCTGAGGCGTCTCCTGGATCTCTATGAGCCTCCATCATTTCTGAAGGGTAGGGTTGACAGATAAAATATAGGCTGTTTAGTTAAATCGGAATGTCAGAGAAACAACAAGTACATTTTTAAGATTAGTATGCCCCAAAGAGTTCATAGGATCTACTTATACTAAAAATAATGACTTATTATTCATGTGAAGTTCAGGTTTAACTGGGTATCCTGTACTTATATTTACTAAATCTGACAGCCCTACTGATGATCCACAATGGAGGCAGTTGAGAAGCGGTACATGCTGGCTCTCGGACAGTCAGAAATGGCTTCAGCAGATCCAGGTACAGTATGAAATTCTTTTTGGATGTAGCTCAGAAGCCATGGCCAGCCCTATGACTGCAAGTACTGCCTCGGGTTTCCCTGAGGTGGGGTAAACCTTCCTCTTAATGGCCTTTTGGTAAGTCTGGAAGACCATATCCAAGGGGAGCCCCAAAGCCAGTTTCATCCTCACAACCATGTTTCCAATTCCTGGAATTGGCTGCATGTGACTCACAAGAGCTGAGGAGGTTTGTGGAAATTGGGAGTGTCATAGCTTGAACCCTTTGTAGGTAAAGTTTTGCTGTTGTGAGTGTTTTAACAGGAGCAATGTGAAAGACTCCAGGTCCCCAGGTAGATAGAAATAATCCTGTTCTACCTCTGTGTATGTGACAAGTCTCTAATAGTTCAGAGAGCAAGGATCTGGTCTTAGAAAGACTGATCCAAGCTTGGATGTTTCTGGTGACAAGGCAAGGTCCTGAGTTTCAAGTTCACCTTTTATGGTTGAGGAGACAATAAGGTGGTCAGAAGGGAAATCATGGAGGAGACCTTGGCTTCCTCCATCGTGCAGGCTTGTATATGTGGTTCTATGTAGATTGTGTTTCAAAGGTGGAGCTTGTTTACAACTATGAACATTCTCCGATGTGCTTTTTGGACCTTCATTCCCAGAGCGAGAGCAGTGCCGAGGCTCTAGAAATGCCATGGATATTCTGAGCTGTCAGTGGCATTTCCCAGGTACTGTTGCCTTGGTGCCGCTCCTTGAAACGTCCAAAGGGATTATCATCTGTCGTGTGGCGGGTCCTAGCATTGTGAAAGGGAGCTGCTGCACCTGGCTCAGAGGATTTGGGATGTGGTGGGAGGAGTAGTAGTGCTACGACTATAAATTGTATCACAGCATATCTATTCCATCTTGAGAGTGGGGTTGGGGGGTTCTGAAGGGGGGCTTTTATTGTACTTTTATACATTGTACCCTTGAAACTAATTCAATTTTTTAAAATTAATTAAGTTATTTTGGGCTGCATTGGGTCTTTGTTGCTGCTAGCGGGCGTTCTCTAGTTGCAGTGAGCGGGGGCTACTCTTGGCTGTGGTGCACGGGCTTCTCATTGCAGTGGCTTCTCTTGTTGCGGAGCATGGGCTCTAGGCACGCAGGCTTCCGTAGTTGTGGCACGTGGGCTCGGTAGATGTGGCACACGGGCTCTAGAGCGCAGGCTCAGTAGTTGTGGCGCGCGGGCTGAGTTACTCCGTGGCACGTGGGATCTTCCCAGACCAGGGCTCGAACCCATGTCCCCTGCATTCGCAGGCATATTCTTAACCACTGCTCCACCAGGGAAGCCCAATAATTCAGTTTTTTATAAAGAGAAGATTCCTAATAGTATTCCAAAATTTTAAAAATATGTAGTTGGATAACACTATGAAAAATTAACTGATATATTCTTTTATTATTTCTCTTTGCTCCCTGGATTTTTGTCCCCATCCAGTCAGCTAGGCACTCTGAGTTCACTGCATTAGGAAGGTAAAGACTCAGCAGAAATGAGGGAGAAAAAAAGAAAATTCTCAGCTTTGGAATGTTCACAACGGAGGCCACAGTAGAACAGGTGAGAATTCTGTGAACAAAAACTAAATGTCGTCTCAAATGCAAAAAAGTATTCTCTGCACTGGGAGGCAGGAGAGGGAGGGAGGGAAGGACTGAAGGAGAGAGATCAGTGTGGCCAGGGACATGGAGACTGTGCTTGAGGACGATAGGCCCAGGAAGAGAATCAGAATCTGGAGAAGATTCAGCCTGCACGTGATCATTGCCTCCAGCCAGCACCCTCATCTCAGACGTTGGGAAATTCAGAGAGAGAGTGGGAGTACGTCAGGAGGGCCACGCGCATAGTCTGTGTGGCAGGGGTTGTGGCCATTCCCTATTTGTGAGGAGTCCCCAGCAATTTGCAGGCCTCTTCTGGAAAATGCTGGTGGACGTCTCTAGTGCTTATGTGAAAGCTTGTTCACAAACCTTGAAAGATACAGATGTAGATGACAGATAGATGCATAGATAGAAAAATGTAATTAAATAAAAGCTCCAGGAAAGGTTTGGAAAATGCCCTTTATTGCATAGGACGCTTCTATCGTCATATGATGTTAGACTGAGTGCCGGTCCCTTCATCCTCCTTCAGACCACGGCCTTCTGTCTGCTACTCTCCCGAGGGTCCTTTCTTCTCCCTGGAAGGGATAAAACAAATGAGGTAGAACAGGAAGAGACAAGCAGCACTCCAAGCTCTGCTGGTCAGGGTTACCCTCCAGCGTTGCCTTAATGCTCAGAGCCACACACACCACAGTGAGCTTGGCTCCAGATCAACTACCACGCAACGAAGGTTCTGGAACATTTCCATATCTCGGGGGACCTCATTTCCACGTGACTCTCTTTCATATTCCCCTTTGTCACAGAAGGCTAGGTCCAGTGGTCCGGGTGAGATCTCGGCTCAGGCCCAAGGCTCTCAGACCTCAACGGTCTGGTCCTGCCAGGGCCCCTGTCCTCTCTGGAGACCACTCCTGGCTCTCTCTGCCGAGAAGGCGCTGCTGGCAGTACGTCCTCTAAGAGTTGAGGTCCGTCGTGCAGACCCTGAGAAAACTCCTAGGAAAAGGCTCCACCTTCTTGTTTACGTCAACAGAGCTCAATGCCTTTGGTAGTGCTGGGTGTGTCCCATTTGATGCAACTGCAGAGCCATTAGGTCAACCAGCACATGTGTGCGGCCCCTTCCCTTAGACTCCTCTGGGCCCTCGTGACATAGGCTCAGAAGACTGCCAGCCTCAAGCCTTACCTCTTCCGAGGGACGGCCACACCGTCTTCCAGGATCTTCGGTCCCATGAATCTCAGTTGCTGTTTGGAACTCAAAGGAGAGAAAAGACCCTGCCTGCGGGGTCTCTTTGGGCTGGGGCCTTCCCCCGTGGGCTGCGCTCCCTCATTCTCCTTTTCTTCTTGCTTCTCTTCCTCCTCCTCCTCCTCCTCCTCGTCGTCCTCCTCCTCCTCGTTCTCCTCCTCCTCCTCCTCGTCCTCCTCCTCAGGGGTGCTCTTGGATTCCACATTGCCCATCAGCTGGACCATGGTGAGATGAGAGACACGGCAGCTGAAGCCCTCCAGGATGCCGAACTTCACGTGCTGCTGGAGGATCTCCAAGGCGGGGAAGACCCGGCAGCAGGCCATGCACCTGAAGCCGGTCTCCATGGTCACCATCCAGTCCGCTGTCTTGGCGCTGGGTCTCTCCTCGACGGCAGGTGGCCCTGATGGGCTGCCTGGCTCGGCCCTTTCCTCATACTCTTTCTCCTCCCCAGTGGGCTCACTGTCAGACAGGAGGCTTTCGGTGGACACATCAGAAGAGGGCTCAGTGGCTACTGCGCACACATCCTCAGGAAGGGTCACTTCTTCTATCCTCAGCTGCTTTTCAGGCAACTCCAAGGGTTTCTTTGTCTTCCAGGAGACAGCGACACCCTTGTTCACTTGTACCTGCATGTAGTATATTTTCATGCCCCTTTCCTCTTTGTCTGGGTGCAGATAGTTCTTACAGGGTGAAGAGGGTGAGGAGGAGACACAGTGTGATGGGGGAGCGGTCTCTCCTCCCTGATCCTGGGCTAGGGGTGCTCTAGGCTGGGCAGTGTCTCGATGAAATCTCCGGATTCCTGAAAAAGGAAATTAAAATCATAATAACATGCATGGGCCATGCCGGAAGCTGAGGGAGCAGGTGTGGTAGACGAGAGAGGGACATTGGCACGACATAGCTATGTCGTGAGCTTGGTGTCTGTTGGCCGTAGGACGGAGTGGTGTATCTGGTGTCATCTGTGGGCTTTTCATGTGCGTGGGGGGGATACTGGAGCGGTGTCTGTATACAGGGGTGTGGAGTATGGTGGTGAGGGCTGTGGTATGTGAGGGATGCGGCTGGATGCGTGTACGACGAGGAGTGTGAGTTTGGGAATATCGGTGGTGCATTCCTTGTGGAATGGGGCTGTGGTGCAGGAGGAGAGTACTGTGGAGCACGTGCTTGGGGTTGATGTGCACTGAGAAGGGCTGTGCCTGGAGGGCGCGTGTATGTGTGAGCTGTGTGGACCTGAGCTGGATGGTCCTGCTCTCAGGCTGGAGGTGTATGATGCAGAACTCTGTCCTTCTCTGGAAGCAAAGGCAAAGACAAAGCCTACATTTTCCTCTGAAGATGCTTAATCTGGTCCCTCTTCCCTCCACCTCAAGCCCAGACCTTTCCGGCCCCTGCTCCTTGACTTCCCCACCATGGTAGTAGCAGTAGTCACACACACACACCCAGACTCAGCTGGCATCCACGCCCTCGGAACAGCTCAGCCATCCTGCCCAGGCTCCTCCACAGAGCCCTCATCACCTCTGATGACCCTGGGTTTCCTCTCAGCCTCCCTGGGATCTGTGTGCCTCCTGCCTCACAGCCAAGCACCCCCTCACCTGAGGAGCCCTGCGCCCTTACCAGCGTAGCTGAGCTTGCGCCGAGTAGAAGTACAGAAGAAGTATTTAGAGGCAGAGGAGACCTCCCCTGGCCCTGGGCTGCAGCCTTGGGCCACCACAGTGGATCCAAGCCGAGGGGGATCCTCTTGTGACTTCGAGATTCCTGAGGGAGGAATGAAAGGCTCAGGGTGGGTTCATCAGTCCTCTGTCCACAAATATTTACTGAGTGTGTGACACGTGTCAGGTGCAGTGAATACACACAGTTGAGAGTGTGGTTCCCAGTGGATACTCCAGGATTTAATTCCAATCCATACTTATTCTCTCACTGTCTAGTTGGTAATGTAGGCCTCGGTGGTGACTGTGAGTGTGTGGGAAGAGTGAGTGATGTGTATCAGTTAAGTCTGTGGTAAGTGTGGGGTTGGCATGGGGAGCACAGTGCAGATGTGTCTATCTGTGTCTGTGGCCTTTGTGTGCATGGTTTCTGTTCACAAGTCAGGAATTCTGGGACATGTAACTTTTCCTCATTACATGGTGTGGCTTGTATTTATGGTGCGTGTTCATTCATTCAGTCACCAAGATTCAGTAAGCAGCTACTCCTGTGTATCCGGCACTCTTCCATTGTTGTAGTCTTTGGTAACGCTGCACATTCTAGTAGGGGAAGACACACACTAAACAAAACTACAATAAATATATAATACATCAGCTGGTGGTAAGTATATAAGGGTTGCCAGACTTAGCGAACCAGAATACAAGGCACCCAGTTAAATTTCAGTTTCAGATAAACCCAGAATAATTTTTTAGTGTAAGTATTCCCATGCAGTGTTTGGCCTGACTTAGTTTTAGTGTAAGTATGGCCCATACAATATGTGGGACATACTGCTACTGAAAAATTACTTGTTGTTTATCTGGAATTCAAATTGAACTGGATAGCCCATATTTTCTCTGGCAATCCTGACCTGGGTTACTGAGACTGTGGTTTACTGTGGTTTGTACAAAGCGGGTCTGGCATTACTCAAGAATGTGTTATAAGTGTGGTGTGTATGACACGTGACTGGTTCTTATAGAGGTATTTAGAGATGGCTGAAGTTAGCTGTGTTTGTGCAAGAGT
Source organism: Mesoplodon bidens (assembly GCF_964165515.1). Lineage (NCBI taxonomy): Eukaryota > Metazoa > Chordata > Mammalia > Artiodactyla > Ziphiidae > Mesoplodon > Mesoplodon bidens. Next base: position 265,604 of record NW_027671268.1, read on the forward strand.
TGAGGAGATACATATATATATAGTGTGTGTGTGTGTGTGTGTCCTATATATATAGTGTGTGTGTCTATATACATATCTCATCTCCAGCGTTTGGTGTTAGAGGAGACGATTGTGATACAGGTGGGTTGTATGAGAACGTAGTACAGAAGGGATGCATGTATATACCTCCATGTGCTGTGTGTGGTTTACTAAGGAAGTTATATGTGGGGTGTGTGATATTTTTGCTGTATCAGAGTGTACATGGGTGTATGAGTTACTGTCTCATGAAACACCCCTAACAAGAATTCTGTATACACTCTTACGTACACCGAGTGTCAGCCAGGTCCAGCCAGGGTGACAAGAACTTTACCACGCAGACTTTATATCTGGTAAGCACTCTAACCCCATTCATCTCGCTCTTCTCTGCACTACCACACACACACACACACACACACACACACACACACACACACACACACAGTCACACACAGGAACATAGAGCAAAATATTCTGAATGGTCAGGGGCAGTCATTGCCTTCCCCAGCCTGTCCCAGCCACTGCCTGGAAATCTGCCTGCTGTCTAGAGCTCCATTCCCAGGGCCCATCCTACAGTCTCCAGGGCCCTGGGCCTGGTAGGAGCTACTGGGCTCTAATCTGGGGCAGAGGCCTCTAGCTGGAGCTCTGGGGTGACCACCCCTCTCCCAGGGCAAGCTACTCGCCTACATTTAATGCACGCAGGCACCCCGTGGCCCGTGGCTCTCAGAGCTCCCCGCAGGACCCTGAGGCCATTTCTCACCCCTGCTCACGCGGTCTCAGTCTCTGGAAAACCCTTCCCTTCCCTTGATCTCCTTTGGGAAATTCTTCCTGTTGAAGGAATAAAACCTCCTTGCTTTCAATATGACACCATCCCTAGACAAACAATCTTCTTTCAAAGTGCATTCCACTTGTCAAGATAGTTTTCAACAGGGCCTTCAACTCATGGGGCTTCTCTTTCCACTTTGGTAAAAGAGGCCAAGCAACTCATGGGTCTCTCTCAGCATCCTTGCATCCTTCACATCCCCCACCTCATGACCCCAGGGAACGATCCAAGAGAATAAGAGAGAAATCGGGGACTGAGAAAAGCTGCACCTCTAGGTCTGTGCAAGCAGGATGCAGCCTGCTATGAGTCCGACAAAGCTCCAGGCCCGGCTGCCCCAGGGGAGAGTCCTCAGACCAGCGGAGCTGACCTCCCATCTCCCAGGGGGCATCTGGCCGTTCTGTGCCATCTCACACCACAGGGACCCTCCGGATGGATACGGCAGCGTCAGTGAGACAAGATCTCTCGCTCCCTGCTTCACAGGTGACACGTTCTCAGTCCGCCCCATCCTAGAGAAGGTTTAGTTTGGCAGAAACCCATGTGCCCCAGCATGTTGCCCCCCACATACCTCCTCCGTTCTCGGCAGTTTCCTGGGACTCTTCATTTTCCAGATGTTTCCTCTTTTGTCGCCGTTTCATGGTACCAACTAGAAGTCTCCCTTAGAAGATGCCTCAAGAGATGTCCAACTCCTCCTCTTCCCTACAGGTTGGCCCTTGTTGGCTCTTGGGCAATCCGTTGAAATGATTCAATACAAATAAAAATAGTCAAGTCTCCTAAATGGCTGAAAAACTTGTACCACTTAGTGAACCAGCAGTACTGCCTAGTGCTCACCAGGGCTGTTATGTTTGCAAGGTTGCCAGGCGCACAGTGGAATTCTGTGACCTCAGTGATGACATCAGAGCATTCCGTGGACCTAGGTGGAGCACAGTGTCTGCAATAGCACAGGCCCCATTTTCAAGAACATTTCCTTTTTCCCAGCTGAACCTTTCCCGTGAAAGGGAAAGGTTCATACCATATCTATTATAAATTGTATCATACCATGTCTATTATAAAATTCACATTTTGAGTGGAGATCTTTTCATGTCTTTTCTAGAGAGATTTAATATGAATATTTTCAGTGGTCTCCAGTTTCCCTGTGGATTATTGACATTTTAAACTCTGCACTTCAATTTTCCCTCAATACGTGTAATTTTGTCACAGCTATTTCTGTACTTAAAGATGAGGAACTATATAATTGATTTCTTCATTTTTTTCCCATCTCTTTCCAAGGTACTGCATTTGATTGTGTCTTACGAATGAGTGAAAAATGCTAGTCCTTGAGTCAGGACGTTGGGCCCTTTACCAAGTAACTCAACCTATCTGGGCTTCAGCTTCTGTATGTGCCATCAAGAGGCTTGGACTAGCTGACTTTTCAAATGCTGTGTTTCTTTGATTCACTCTCACTTACTGATCTGCCACTTAAGAAGAGGGTCTGTTCTCATAAAGTAACAACAGTCTTTTCCTAACCTTGGGTTGGGTGGAGTTTAACTGTTCGTACTCAGTTTGTTAGTTATATTGCCTTCTACGTATGCTTAGCTCTAAATAATTTATATGGCTCTTGTGACAATTTTTAGATCTTCTTTTTTTCTTATTTTCTTTTACACTTTCTAATTTGTTATCGCCAGTGTAGAGGAGCCTGATTGACTTTTAAAATTTATTGATCTTGTATGTGTGTGCCTTGTTGAACCGTCTTATTAGTTCCTGCTAGTTTATCTGTGGGTTCTTTTGGGTCTCCTAGATAAATGAGCATAGGAAATGTAAATAATGTGTTCTTTGGATAAAGTTTATTTTCTTGCATCTATATATATATAGAAGCAATATGTTGAATTGATTTAAATATTTAAATACTTACATACCTGTTATCACAATCTAACATTCTTGATCTTATTTTCTTTCAATCAATATTATGTTTTCAAGATTTATCCACGTGAATCCATATAGATCTAGGTCTTTGATTTTTGACTGCTTGATATTATTTCATCACATGCATATAGCATCATTTATTTTCCATTCAAGCATTATTGGACAATTGGATTGTTTCCCTCCCTTCTCTAGAACAAACAACATTTCCTAGAATATCCCTGAAGATGTCTGACAGTCGAGAAGGGCCAGGCTGCCCGAAGGATTGCTACTTGCTTTCAGCCACCTTCCAACAGGCCGTCTCCAGCCAGCAATTTGAAGCACAGCTGAAATGAAAACTGCCCCAAATGTGAAGATCTTAGGAGCTTCCTAGAAGGTGGGAGGTTAATGATAGGCATCCTGCTGGGATCCCAGGGGAGTCTGAGCTGGCCTGAAGCTCATCTTCCTCCTCCACCGCTCAAGAGGAATGTGGAGGAAAGAAGCCTTCAAAAACTCTGAGCAGGCAGAGGGAGAGATATTGGGGGCCGAAGGTGTAACTGAGGTCTTGGAGTGGGCTGTGAGCACGCAGAGCCTCTAGAGAGCCAGGCTCTGCCTTCTGAGAACTTCTCCCCTAAGGCTGCTCATAATTCAGGTGATACCAGCCATATAGAGCCGACTTGGCCCACACTGTCACAGAAAGCCTTATCAGAATCTCTTCTTCTTCATACACTCTTGTGTCTGTTACTTGGCTATTGCCTTTGGTACTCCACTGATGTGAACCACAGTCGCCAGGGGATGGAGGACACTAGTGACCCATCTTGCTCTGTGGCCTCAGTCCACAGCTTGAGGGTAAGGGAAGAGGCCAAATGAAGGTCAAGAAGGAAAGATGGAGTTTGAAGAGAAGACCTGAGTTAAGGGTGTCTTCTCAAGTCTTGATGACTGAAATGTAGCTCCAGTACCTGAAGTCCTGCTTGTTCTCAAGGCTGACCACGGGGCTGGGTGCACTCAGTGAAGGAACCGTATACACTTAGTATTTCCTTGCTTGCTCACACTTGCCCTCCTCTCATACACCCTCTGCAAGACTGCTCTTCCCCTGAAACAACTTTCCACCTGCCACTGTCATCTCAGGAACATTTGCTTCCCCTTCCTAGTGTCCCCCTAGAATGCCATTGCAGCCAATTCATAATTGGATAATCATGCTTCTTACCATATTCTCAGCAACTTCTGAAAACTTTTATTCACTTTATTCCATAGTCTTCACCCATCAATAATCTTCCTTAACTTCCTAGCTGCAGGTTAAGCCATTCGGAATCATTTCTTTTTCTTTCTCTTCTTTGGCAAATCCTTTCTATCTTTTAAGGTCTTTTTCTTGTCTCTCTACCATCCTGCCTTGCTGAACTTCTTTTTTTTCCGTTTAAGTAACCTTTCAATCTCCTTCCCCAATTTCCTCATAAACATTGAGAGTTTATTCCTCACACGTTAGACAGCGGTTTATGAATGGCCAGGCATAATGGACTCAGAATGAGTTGGCACCCCCGAGGTACCTGTCTTGCTGGGGAGCCACAGGTGAAGGGCTGGCTGCTGGACACATGTTTGCATGGAGTCAGGCTGAGTGGCCTCAGGGTGTTTGCTCTGCACTTGTGTGTGTTTCTCCCTAGTTGGTTTCCTTGTCCAGCCACCTGTGACCTCCCTCCATCCAGCCCAGGGAATCCTTCTCATCACAGGGGTAGGATGTTTGTCTCATTTTCCATCACATCCTTTCCCCAAAGTTTGGTTGTGAGTTGTTCCCATTCCAAAGACCTTTCCTCTTGGAAGAGAAAAGAGAAAATCTTGTCTCTCCTTTCCTCTCACTTCACTTCTGCTCTATTATCTCCTCCGTCCAGAATGGCCCCCTGACTCAGATGGGTGTAGATCCAAAGATGGCAAGAACTGCCAGCAATTCTGAGATAATAATACGGATGGATCAGGAAAACGTGAAAACCTTTATCCCGCCACATTAAAAAACATTGCGCTTCCAGTGTATTCAGAGTCTCAGTGTAGAAACACAAATGATAGAGAAATTGAATTACACTCAAGTTTTTCTTTCCTGCTTTCCTGTTTTATTCTAATTCTCCAAGTTAACATGATAAACTATTTGTTAGGTAAGCTTTCAGACATTTTCTACCCAGGCACACTTTTCTTTTTTTCACATAAGAGTGTGAACTAGGTCACTTTCAACATGCTGTGATTCTGTGATTCACTGTCTCCCACCGAGTCATCCACTGATAAAGTCATCTGTTTCATGGAGAAATATTTCCAATAGCTAATAGCCAATGTCTGTGGAGTGCTTACTCTGTGTCGGTTTCTTGTAACTACTTTACAGATCATTTGTACAACGTACCCATGGACCAGGTACAGTTATGACCCCCAAGTGACAGATAAGTGCAGATAAGTACAAATAAATACAGAGGCCAAGTGACTTGCCCAAGACACTGGAGCAAATCAAAATCCATGCCTGTGTAATCATTTTGCCCTATTGCCTCTGTCTGGGAGGCTTGATGATTTGGCAACTAAAACCTTAAATATCATGTTCCATTTTTATATCTGTGACACAAGCGTGGGGCTGTGATATGGGGTAACTAACCTGACTACTTTTGAAAACACTTATGCACCTGGATGAAAGTAAACCAGGGACTGCAAGCTATAGATTTAAGGTTTCCTACCAACTTTTAAAAATAGCTTCTTGAATGCAATTTATGTAGTGTCAAGTCTAGGATGTAGTCCAAATAGTAACAGAAAAATGGAGATATGTAGAAAAATACTTAAAGTTGACAAGTATTGGGAGTGTAGTATTTTGGGGGCCAGCGTGTAGACCACAGGAAAACTTGCTGTTTCCATCCCAGAGGGAAGAGCCCTACGTTGCAACTGCCAAGGTCCCTGGGGCAGCAAGTGTGCTCACTGCTTCGTAAAGAAGCATCCTCACTTTGATAGAATCATATGGGAGCCTTACATTTGGTTAGCAGTTCTACGTTTTTGATGTAATAATATTTTCAGGGTGTGGGAGGGTATCAAGCTCTGAAAATACCCTTGGAGAGATTTGCTTATTAAGTTTGGCTTTTTCAGTCTCCCTACTACTTCTTTACTAAACACCAGGCGGTTTCCTTCACTTTTCAGAACCATGTTGTTTTTCCCTTGTCTAATGAACTTTGAAATACTTTTGGATGAGCTATGAAGTTTGGGAAAAAATAAACATCTCTTTAAAATAAGGAAGATAATAACAATGACAAGTAGAAAAAGCTCTAAAACAGAGAATATCCTCCATTCTAGCCAAAGACTGGGGCTGGAAGGTTCGTGCTCGCTGTCCAGGACGTAGAAATAAAAGCTGAGGAGGCGCTGAGGCGTCTCCTGGATCTCTATGAGCCTCCATCATTTCTGAAGGGTAGGGTTGACAGATAAAATATAGGCTGTTTAGTTAAATCTGAATGTCAGAGAAACAACAAGTACATTTTTAAGATTAGTATGCCCCAAAGAGTTCATAGGATCTACTTATACTAAAAATAATGACTTATTATTCATGTGAAGTTCAGGTTTAACTGGGTATCCTGTACTTATATTTACTAAATCTGACAGCCCTACTGATGATCCACAATGGAGGCAGTTGAGAAGCGGTACATGCTGGCTCTCGGACAGTCAGAAATGGCTTCAGCAGATCCAGGTACAGTATGAAATTCTTTTTGGATGTAGCTCAGAAGCCATGGCCAGCCCTATGACTGCAAGTACTGCCTCGGGTTTCCCTGAGGTGGGGTAAACCTTCCTCTTAATGGCCTTTTGGTAAGTCTGGAAGACCATATCCAAGGGGAGCCCCAAAGCCAGTTTCATCCTCACAACCATGTTTCCAATTCCTGGAATTGGCTGCATGTGACTCACAAGAGCTGAGGAGGTTTGTGGAAATTGGGAGTGTCATAGCTTGAACCCTTTGTAGGTAAAGTTTTGCTGTTGTGAGTGTTTTAACAGGAGCAATGTGAAAGACTCCAGGTCCCCAGGTAGATAGAAATAATCCTGTTCTACCTCTGTGTATGTGACAAGTCTCTAATAGTTCAGAGAGCAAGGATCTGGTCTTAGAAAGACTGATCCAAGCTTGGATGTTTCTGGTGACAAGGCAAGGTCCTGAGTTTCAAGTTCACCTTTTATGGTTGAGGAGACAATAAGGTGGTCAGAAGGGAAATCATGGAGGAGACCTTGGCTTCCTCCATCGTGCAGGCTTGTATATGTGGTTCTATGTAGATTGTGTTTCAAAGGTGGAGCTTGTTTACAACTATGAACATTCTCCGATGTGCTTTTTGGACCTTCATTCCCAGAGCGAGAGCAGTGCCGACGCTCTAGAAATGCCATGGATATTCTGAGCTGTCAGTGGCATTTCCCAGGTACTGTTGCCTTGGTGCCGCTCCTTGAAACGTCCAAAGGGATTATCATCTGTCGTGTGGCGGGTCCTAGCATTGTGAAAGGGAGCTGCTGCACCTGGCTCAGAGGATTTGGGATGTGGTGGGAGGAGTAGTAGTGCTACGACTATAAATTGTATCACAGCATATCTATTCCATCTTGAGAGTGGGGTTGGGGGGTTATGAAGGGGGGCTTTTATTGTACTTTTATACATTGTACCCTTGAAACTAATTCAATTTTTTAAAATTAATTAAGTTATTTTGGGCTGCATTGGGTCTTTGTTGCTGCTAGCGGGCGTTCTCTAGTTGCAGTGAGCGGGGGCTACTCTTGGCTGTGGTGCACGGGCTTCTCATTGCAGTGGCTTCTCTTGTTGCGGAGCATGGGCTCTAGGCACGCAGGCTTCCGTAGTTGTGGCACGTGGGCTCGGTAGATGTGGCACACGGGCTCTAGAGCGCAGGCTCAGTAGTTGTGGCGCGCGGGCTGAGTTACTCCGTGGCACGTGGGATCTTCCCAGACCAGGGCTCGAACCCATGTCCCCTGCATTCGCAGGCATATTCTTAACCACTGCTCCACCAGGGAAGCCCAATAATTCAGTTTTTTATAAAGAGAAGATTCCTAATAGTATTCCAAAATTTTAAAAATATGTAGTTGGATAACACTATGAAAAATTAACTGATATATTCTTTTATTATTTCTCTTTGCTCCCTGGATTTTTGTCCCCATCCAGTCAGCTAGGCACTCTGAGTTCACTGCATTAGGAAGGTAAAGACTCAGCAGAAATGAGGGAGAAAAAAAGAAAATTCTCAGCTTTGGAATGTTCACAACGGAGGCCACAGTAGAACAGGTGAGAATTCTGTGAACAAAAACTAAATGTCGTCTCAAATGCAAAAAAGTATTCTCTGCACTGGGAGGCAGGAGAGGGAGGGAGGGAAGGACTGAAGGAGAGAGATCAGTGTGGCCAGGGACATGGAGACTGTGCTTGAGGACGATAGGCCCAGGAAGAGAATCAGAATCTGGAGAAGATTCAGCCTGCACGTGATCATTGCCTCCAGCCAGCACCCTCATCTCAGACGTTGGGAAATTCAGAGAGAGAGTGGGAGTACGTCAGGAGGGCCACGCGCATAGTCTGTGTGGCAGGGGTTGTGGCCATTCCCTATTTGTGAGGAGTCCCCAGCAATTTGCAGGCCTCTTCTGGAAAATGCTGGTGGACGTCTCTAGTGCTTATGTGAAAGCTTGTTCACAAACCTTGAAAGATACAGATGTAGATGACAGATAGATGCATAGATAGAAAAATGTAATTAAATAAAAGCTCCAGGAAAGGTTTGGAAAATGCCCTTTATTGCATAGGACGCTTCTATCGTCATATGATGTTAGACTGAGTGCCGGTCCCTTCATCCTCCTTCAGACCACGGCCTTCTGTCTGCTACTCTCCCGAGGGTCCTTTCTTCTCCCTGGAAGGGATAAAACAAATGAGGTAGAACAGGAAGAGACAAGCAGCACTCCAAGCTCTGCTGGTCAGGGTTACCCTCCAGCGTTGCCTTAATGCTCAGAGCCACACACACCACAGTGAGCTTGGCTCCAGATCAACTACCACGCAACGAAGGTTCTGGAACATTTCCATATCTCGGGGGACCTCATTTCCACGTGACTCTCTTTCATATTCCCCTTTGTCACAGAAGGCTAGGTCCAGTGGTCCGGGTGAGATCTCGGCTCAGGCCCAAGGCTCTCAGACCTCAACGGTCTGGTCCTGCCAGGGCCCCTGTCCTCTCTGGAGACCACTCCTGGCTCTCTCTGCCGAGAAGGCGCTGCTGGCAGTACGTCCTCTAAGAGTTGAGGTCCGTCGTGCAGACCCTGAGAAAACTCCTAGGAAAAGGCTCCACCTTCTTGTTTACGTCAACAGAGCTCAATGCCTTTGGTAGTGCTGGGTGTGTCCCATTTGATGCAACTGCAGAGCCATTAGGTCAACCAGCACATGTGTGCGGCCCCTTCCCTTAGACTCCTCTGGGCCCTCGTGACATAGGCTCAGAAGACTGCCAGCCTCAAGCCTTACCTCTTCCGAGGGACGGCCACACCGTCTTCCAGGATCTTCGGTCCCATGAATCTCAGTTGCTGTTTGGAACTCAAAGGAGAGAAAAGACCCTGCCTGCGGGGTCTCTTTGGGCTGGGGCCTTCCCCCGTGGGCTGCGCTCCCTCATTCTCCTTTTCTTCTTGCTTCTCTTCCTCCTCCTCCTCCTCCTCCTCGTCGTCCTCCTCCTCCTCGTTCTCCTCCTCCTCCTCCTCGTCCTCCTCCTCAGGGGTGCTCTTGGATTCCACATTGCCCATCAGCTGGACCATGGTGAGATGAGAGACACGGCAGCTGAAGCCCTCCAGGATGCCGAACTTCACGTGCTGCTGGAGGATCTCCAAGGCGGGGAAGACCCGGCAGCAGGCCATGCACCTGAAGCCGGTCTCCATGGTCACCATCCAGTCCGCTGTCTTGGCGCTGGGTCTCTCCTCGACGGCAGGTGGCCCTGATGGGCTGCCTGGCTCGGCCCTTTCCTCATACTCTTTCTCCTCCCCAGTGGGCTCACTGTCAGACAGGAGGCTTTCGGTGGACACATCAGAAGAGGGCTCAGTGGCTACTGCGCACACATCCTCAGGAAGGGTCACTTCTTCTATCCTCAGCTGCTTTTCAGGCAACTCCAAGGGTTTCTTTGTCTTCCAGGAGACAGCGACACCCTTGTTCACTTGTACCTGCATGTAGTATATTTTCATGCCCCTTTCCTCTTTGTCTGGGTGCAGATAGTTCTTACAGGGTGAAGAGGGTGAGGAGGAGACACAGTGTGATGGGGGAGCGGTCTCTCCTTCTCCCTGATCCTGGGCTAGGGGTGCTCTAGGCTGGGCAGTGTCTCGATGAAATCTCCGGATTCCTGAAAAAGGAAATTAAAATCATAATAACATGCATGGGCCATGCCGGAAGCTGAGGGAGCAGGTGTGGTAGACGAGAGAGGGACATTGGCACGACATAGCTATGTCGTGAGCTTGGTGTCTGTTGGCCGTAGGACGGAGTGGTGTATCTGGTGTCATCTGTGGGCTTTTCATGTGCGTGGGGGGGATACTGGAGCGGTGTCTGTATACAGGGGTGTGGAGTATGGTGGTGAGGGCTGTGGTATGTGAGGGATGCGGCTGGATGCGTGTACGACGAGGAGTGTGAGTTTGGGAATATCGGTGGTGCATTCCTTGTGGAATGGGGCTGTGGTGCAGGAGGAGAGTACTGTGGAGCACGTGCTTGGGGTTGATGTGCACTGAGAAGGGCTGTGCCTGGAGGGCGCGTGTATGTGTGAGCTGTGTGCACCTGAGCTGGATGGTCCTGCTCTCAGGCTGGAGGTGTATGATGCAGAACTCTGTCCTTCTCTGGAAGCAAAGGCAAAGACAAAGCCTACATTTTCCTCTGAAGATGCTTAATCTGGTCCCTCTTCCCTCCACCTCAAGCCCAGACCTTTCCGGCCCCTGCTCCTTGACTTCCCCACCATGGTAGTAGCAGTATTCACACACACACACCCAGACTCAGCTGGCATCCACGCCCTCGGAACAGCTCAGCCATCCTGCCCAGGCTCCTCCACAGAGCCCTCATCACCTCTGATGACCCTGGGTTTCCTCTCAGCCTCCCTGGGATCTGTGTGCCTCCTGCCTCACAGCCAAGCACCCCCTCACCTGAGGAGCCCTGCGCCCTTACCAGCGTAGCTGAGCTTGCGCCGAGTAGAAGTACAGAAGAAGTATTTAGAGGCAGAGGAGACCTCCCCTGGCCCTGGGCTGCAGCCTTGGGCCACCACAGTGGATCCAAGCCGAGGGGGATCCTCTTGTGACTTCGAGATTCCTGAGGGAGGAATGAAAGGCTCAGGGTGGGTTCATCAGTCCTCTGTCCACAAATATTTACTGAGTGTGTGACACGTGTCAGGTGCAGTGAATACACACAGTTGAGAGTGTGGTTCCCAGTGGATACTCCAGGATTTAATTCCAATCCATACTTATTCTCTCACTGTCTAGTTGGTAATGTAGGCCTCGGTGGTGACTGTGAGTGTGTGGGAAGAGTGAGTGATGTGTATCAGTTAAGTCTGTGGTAAGTGTGGGGTTGGCATGGGGAGCACAGTGCAGATGTGTCTATCTGTGTCTGTGGCCTTTGTGTGCATGGTTTCTGTTCACAAGTCAGGAATTCTGGGACATGTAACTTTTCCTCATTACATGGTGTGGCTTGTATTTATGGTGCGTGTTCATTCATTCAGTCACCAAGATTCAGTAAGCAGCTACTCCTGTGTATCCGGCACTCTTCCATTGTTGTAGTCTTTGGTAACGCTGCACATTCTAGTAGGGGAAGACACACACTAAACAAAACTACAATAAATATATAATACATCAGCTGGTGGTAAGTATATAAGGGTTGCCAGACTTAGCGAACCAGAATACAAGGCACCCAGTTAAATTTCAGTTTCAGATAAACCCAGAATAATTTTTTAGTGTAAGTATTCCCATGCAGTGTTTGGCCTGACTTAGTTTTAGTGTAAGTATGGCCCATACAATATGTGGGACATACTGCTACTGAAAAATTACTTGTTGTTTATCTGGAATTCAAATTGAACTGGATAGCCCATATTTTCTCTGGCAATCCTGACCTGGGTTACTGAGACTGTGGTTTACTGTGGTTTGTACAAAGCGGGTCTGGCATTACTCAAGAATGTGTTATAAGTGTGGTGTGTATGACACGTGACTGGTTCTTATAGAGGTATTTAGAGATGGCTGAAGTTAGCTGTGTTTGTGCAAGAGTTGAGGAGATACATATATATATAGTGTGTGTGTGTGTGTGTGTCCTATATATATAGTGTGTGTGTCTATATACATATCTCATCTCCAGCGTTTGGTGTTAGAGGAGACGATTGTGATACAGGTGGGTTGTATGAGAACGTAGTACAGAAGGGATGCATGTATATACCTCCATGTGCTGTGTGTGGTTTACTAAGGAAGTTATATGTGGGGTGTGTGATATTTTTGCTGTATCAGAGTGTACATGGGTGTATGAGTTACTGTCTCATGAAACACCCCTAACAAGAATTCTGTATACACTCTTACGTACACCGAGTGTCAGCCAGGTCCAGCCAGGGTGACAAGAACTTTACCACGCAGACTTTATATCTGGTAAGCACTCTAACCCCATTCATCTCGCTCTTCTCTGCACTACCACACACACACACACACACACACACACACACACACACACACACACACACACACACACACACACAGTCACACACAGGAACATAGAGCAAAATATTCTGAATGGTCAGGGGCAGTCATTGCCTTCCCCAGCCTGTCCCAGCCACTGCCTGGAAATCTGCCTGCTGTCTAGAGCTCCATTCCCAGGGCCCATCCTACAGTCTCCAGGGCCCTGGGCCTGGTAGGAGCTACTGGGCTCTAATCTGGGGCAGAGGCCTCTAGCTGGAGCTCTGGGGTGACCACCCCTCTCCCAGGGCAAGCTACTCGCCTACATTTAATGCACGCAGGCACCCCGTGGCCCGTGGCTCTCAGAGCTCCCCGCAGGACCCTGAGGCCATTTCTCACCCCTGCTCACGCGGTCTCAGTCTCTGGAAAACCCTTCCCTTCCCTTGATCTCCTTTGGGAAATTCTTCCTGTTGAAGGAATAAAACCTCCTTGCTTTCAATATGACACCATCCCTAGACAAACAATCTTCTTTCAAAGTGCATTCCACTTGTCAAGATAGTTTTCAACAGGGCCTTCAACTCATGGGGCTTCTCTTTCCACTTTGGTAAAAGAGGCCAAGCAACTCATGGGTCTCTCTCAGCATCCTTGCATCCTTCACATCCCCCACCTCATGACCCCAGGGAACGATCCAAGAGAATAAGAGAGAAATCGGGGACTGAGAAAAGCTGCACCTCTAGGTCTGTGCAAGCAGGATGCAGCCTGCTATGAGTCCGACAAAGCTCCAGGCCCGGCTGCCCCAGGGGAGAGTCCTCAGACCAGCGGAGCTGACCTCCCATCTCCCAGGGGGCATCTGGCCGTTCTGTGCCATCTCACACCACAGGGACCCTCCGGATGGATACGGCAGCGTCAGTGAGACAAGATCTCTCGCTCCCTGCTTCACAGGTGACACGTTCTCAGTCCGCCCCATCCTAGAGAAGGTTTAGTTTGGCAGAAACCCATGTGCCCCAGCATGTTGCCCCCCACATACCTCCTCCGTTCTCGGCAGTTTCCTGGGACTCTTCATTTTCCAGATGTTTCCTCTTTTGTCGCCGTTTCATGGTACCAACTAGAAGTCTCCCTTAGAAGATGCCTCAAGAGATGTCCAACTCCTCCTCTTCCCTACAGGTTGGCCCTTGTTGGCTCTTGGGCAATCCGTTGAAATGATTCAATACAAATAAAAATAGTCAAGTCTCCTAAATGGCTGAAAAACTTGTACCACTTAGTGAACCAGCAGTACTGCCTAGTGCTCACCAGGGCTGTTATGTTTGCAAGGTTGCCAGGCGCACAGTGGAATTCTGTGACCTCAGTGATGACATCAGAGCATTCCGTGGACCTAGGTGGAGCACAGTGTCTGCAATAGCACAGGCCCCATTTTCAAGAACATTTCCTTTTTCCCAGCTGAACCTTTCCCGTGAAAGGGAAAGGTTCATACCATATCTATTATAAATTGTATCATACCATGTCTATTATAAAATTCACATTTTGAGTGGAGATCTTTTCATGTCTTTTCTAGAGAGATTTAATATGAATATTTTCAGTGGTCTCCAGTTTCCCTGTGGATTATTGACATTTTAAACTCTGCACTTCAATTTTCCCTCAATACGTGTAATTTTGTCACAGCTATTTCTGTACTTAAAGATGAGGAACTATATAATTGATTTCTTCATTTTTTTCCCATCTCTTTCCAAGGTACTGCATTTGATTGTGTCTTACGAATGAGTGAAAAATGCTAGTCCTTGAGTCAGGACGTTGGGCCCTTTACCAAGTAACTCAACCTATCTGGGCTTCAGCTTCTGTATGTGCCATCAAGAGGCTTGGACTAGCTGACTTTTCAAATGCTGTGTTTCTTTGATTCACTCTCACTTACTGATCTGCCACTTAAGAAGAGGGTCTGTTCTCATAAAGTAACAACAGTCTTTTCCTAACCTTGGGTTGGGTGGAGTTTAACTGTTCGTACTCAGTTTGTTAGTTATATTGCCTTCTACGTATGCTTAGCTCTAAATAATTTATATGGCTCTTGTGACAATTTTTAGATCTTCTTTTTTTCTTATTTTCTTTTACACTTTCTAATTTGTTATCGCCAGTGTAGAGGAGCCTGATTGACTTTTAAAATTTATTGATCTTGTATGTGTGTGCCTTGTTGAACCGTCTTATTAGTTCCTGCTAGTTTATCTGTGGGTTCTTTTGGGTCTCCTAGATAAATGAGCATAGGAAATGTAAATAATGTGTTCTTTGGATAAAGTTTATTTTCTTGCATCTATATATATATAGAAGCAATATGTTGAATTGATTTAAATATTTAAATACTTACATACCTGTTATCACAATCTAACATTCTTGATCTTATTTTCTTTCAATCAATATTATGTTTTCAAGATTTATCCACGTGAATCCATATAGATCTAGGTCTTTGATTTTTGACTGCTTGATATTATTTCATCACATGCATATAGCATCATTTATTTTCCATTCAAGCATTATTGGACAATTGGATTGTTTCCCTCCCTTCTCTAGAACAAACAACATTTCCTAGAATATCCCTGAAGATGTCTGACAGTCGAGAAGGGCCAGGCTGCCCGAAGGATTGCTACTTGCTTTCAGCCACCTTCCAACAGGCCGTCTCCAGCCAGCAATTTGAAGCACAGCTGAAATGAAAACTGCCCCAAATGTGAAGATCTTAGGAGCTTCCTAGAAGGTGGGAGGTTAATGATAGGCATCCTGCTGGGATCCCAGGGGAGTCTGAGCTGGCCTGAAGCTCATCTTCCTCCTCCACCGCTCAAGAGAAATGTGGAGGAAAGAAGCCTTCAAAAACTCTGAGCAGGCAGAGGGAGAGATATTGGGGGCCGAAGGTGTAACTGAGGTCTTGGAGTGGGCTGTGAGCACGCAGAGCCTCTAGAGAGCCAGGCTCTGCCTTCTGAGAACTTCTCCCCTAAGGCTGCTCATAATTCAGGTGATACCAGCCATATAGAGCCGACTTGGCCCACACTGTCACAGAAAGCCTTATCAGAATCTCTTCTTCTTCATACACTCTTGTGTCTGTTACTTGGCTATTGCCTTTGGTACTCCACTGATGTGAACCACAGTCGCCAGGGGATGGAGGACACTAGTGACCCATCTTGCTCTGTGGCCTCAGTCCACAGCTTGAGGGTAAGGGAAGAGGCCAAATGAAGGTCAAGAAGGAAAGATGGAGTTTGAAGAGAAGACCTGAGTTAAGGGTGTCTTCTCAAGTCTTGATGACTGAAATGTAGCTCCAGTACCTGAAGTCCTGCTTGTTCTCAAGGCTGACCACGGGGCTGGGTGCACTCAGTGAAGGAACCGTATACACTTAGTATTTCCTTGCTTGCTCACACTTGCCCTCCTCTCATACACCCTCTGCAAGACTGCTCTTCCCCTGAAACAACTTTCCACCTGCCACTGTCATCTCAGGAACATTTGCTTCCCCTTCCTAGTGTCCCCCTAGAATGCCATTGCAGCCAATTCATAATTGGATAATCATGCTTCTTACCATATTCTCAGCAACTTCTGAAAACTTTTATTCACTTTATTCCATAGTCTTCACCCATCAATAATCTTCCTTAACTTCCTAGCTGCAGGTTAAGCCATTCGGAATCATTTCTTTTTCTTTCTCTTCTTTGGCAAATCCTTTCTATCTTTTAAGGTCTTTTTCTTGTCTCTCTACCATCCTGCCTTGCTGAACTTCTTTTTTTTCCGTTTAAGTAACCTTTCAATCTCCTTCCCCAATTTCCTCATAAACATTGAGAGTTTATTCCTCACACGTTAGACAGCGGTTTATGAATGGCCAGGCATAATGGACTCAGAATGAGTTGGCACCCCCGAGGTACCTGTCTTGCTGGGGAGCCACAGGTGAAGGGCTGGCTGCTGGACACATGTTTGCATGGAGTCAGGCTGAGTGGCCTCAGGGTGTTTGCTCTGCACTTGTGTGTGTTTCTCCCTAGTTGGTTTCCTTGTCCAGCCACCTGTGACCTCCCTCCATCCAGCCCAGGGAATCCTTCTCATCACAGGGGTAGGATGTTTGTCTCATTTTCCATCACATCCTTTCCCCAAAGTTTGGTTGTGAGTTGTTCCCATTCCAAAGACCTTTCCTCTTGGAAGAGAAAAGAGAAAATCTTGTCTCTCCTTTCCTCTCACTTCACTTCTGCTCTATTATCTCCTCCGTCCAGAATGGCCCCCTGACTCAGATGGGTGTAGATCCAAAGATGGCAAGAACTGCCAGCAATTCTGAGATAATAATACGGATGGATCAGGAAAACGTGAAAACCTTTATCCCGCCACATTAAAAAACATTGCGCTTCCAGTGTATTCAGAGTCTCAGTGTAGAAACACAAATGATAGAGAAATTGAATTACACTCAAGTTTTTCTTTCCTGCTTTCCTGTTTTATTCTAATTCTCCAAGTTAACATGATAAACTATTTGTTAGGTAAGCTTTCAGACATTTTCTACCCAGGCACACTTTTCTTTTTTTCACATAAGAGTGTGAACTAGGTCACTTTCAACATGCTGTGATTCTGTGATTCACTGTCTCCCACCGAGTCATCCACTGATAAAGTCATCTGTTTCATGGAGAAATATTTCCAATAGCTAATAGCCAATGTCTGTGGAGTGCTTACTCTGTGTCGGTTTCTTGTAACTACTTTACAGATCATTTGTACAACGTACGCATGGACCAGGTACAGTTATGACCCCCAAGTGACAGATAAGTGCAGATAAGTACAAATAAATACAGAGGCCAAGTGACTTGCCCAAGACACTGGAGCAAATCAAAATCCATGCCTGTGTAATCATTTTGCCCTATTGCCTCTGTCTGGGAGGCTTGATGATTTGGCAACTAAAACCTTAAATATCATGCTCCATTTTTATATCTGTGACACAAGCGTGGGGCTGTGATATGGGGTAACTAACCTGACTACTTTTGAAAACACTTATGCACCTGGATGAAAGTAAACCAGGGACTGCAAGCTATAGATTTAAGGTTTCCTACCAACTTTTAAAAATAGCTTCTTGAATGCAATTTATGTAGTGTCAAGTCTAGGATGTAGTCCAAATAGTAACAGAAAAATGGAGATATGTAGAAAAATACTTAAAGTTGACAAGTATTGGGAGTGTAGTATTTTTGGGGCCAGCGTGTAGACCACAGGAAAACTTGCTGTTTCCATCCCAGAGGGAAGAGCCCTACGTTGCAACTGCCAAGGTCCCTGGGGCAGCAAGTGTGCTCACTGCTTCGTAAAGAAGCATCCTCACTTTGATAGAATCATATGGGAGCCTTACATTTGGTTAGCAGTTCTACGTTTTTGATGTAATAATATTTTCAGGGTGTGGGAGGGTATCAAGCTCTGAAAATACCCTTGGAGAGATTTGCTTATTAAGTTTGGCTTTTTCAGTCTCCCTACTACTTCTTTACTAAACACCAGGCGGTTTCCTTCACTTTTCAGAACCATGTTGTTTTTCCCTTGTCTAATGAACTTTGAAATACTTTTGGATGAGCTATGAAGTTTGGGAAAAAATAAACATCTCTTTAAAATAAGGAAGATAATAACAATGACAAGTAGAAAACGCTCTAAAACAGAGAATATCCTCCATTCTAGCCAAAGACTGGGGCTGGAAGGTTCGTGCTCGCTGTCCAGGACGTAGAAATAAAAGCTGAGGAGGCGCTGAGGCGTCTCCTGGATCTCTATGAGCCTCCATCATTTCTGAAGGGTAGGGTTGACAGATAAAATATAGGCTGTTTAGTTAAATCTGAATGTCAGAGAAACAACAAGTACATTTTTAAGATTAGTATGCCCCAAAGAGTTCATAGGATCTACTTATACTAAAAATAATGACTTATTATTCATGTGAAGTTCAGGTTTAACTGGGTATCCTGTACTTATATTTACTAAATCTGACAGCCCTACTGATGATCCACAATGGAGGCAGTTGAGAAGCGGTACATGCTGGCTCTCGGACAGTCAGAAATGGCTTCAGCAGATCCAGGTACAGTATGAAATTCTTTTTGGATGTAGCTCAGAAGCCATGGCCAGCCCTATGACTGCAAGTACTGCCTCGGGTTTCCCTGAGGTGGGGTAAACCTTCCTCTTAATGGCCTTTTGGTAAGTCTGGAAGACCATATCCAAGGGGAGCCCCAAAGCCAGTTTCATCCTCACAACCATGTTTCCAATTCCTGGAATTGGCTGCATGTGACTCACAAGAGCTGAGGAGGTTTGTGGAAATTGGGAGTGTCATAGCTTGAACCCTTTGTAGGTAAAGTTTTGCTGTTGTGAGTGTTTTAACAGGAGCAATGTGAAAGACTCCAGGTCCCCAGGTAGATAGAAATAATCCTGTTCTACCTCTGTGTATGTGACAAGTCTCTAATAGTTCAGAGAGCAAGGATCTGGTCTTAGAAAGACTGATCCAAGCTTGGATGTTTCTGGTGACAAGGCAAGGTCCTGAGTTTCAAGTTCACCTTTTATGGTTGAGGAGACAATAAGGTGGTCAGAAGGGAAATCATGGAGGAGACCTTGGCTTCCTCCATCGTGCAGGCTTGTATATGTGGTTCTATGTAGATTGTGTTTCAAAGGTGGAGCTTGTTTACAACTATGAACATTCTCCGATGTGCTTTTTGGACCTTCATTCCCAGAGCGAGAGCAGTGCCGAGGCTCTAGAAATGCCATGGATATTCTGAGCTGTCAGTGGCATTTCCCAGGTACTGTTGCCTTGGTGCCGCTCCTTGAAACGTCCAAAGGGATTATCATCTGTCGTGTGGCGGGTCCTAGCATTGTGAAAGGGAGCTGCTGCACCTGGCTCAGAGGATTTGGGATGTGGTGGGAGGAGTAGTAGTGCTACGACTATAAATTGTATCACAGCATATCTATTCCATCTTGAGAGTGGGGTTGGGGGGTTCTGAAGGGGGGCTTTTATTGTACTTTTATACATTGTACCCTTGAAACTAATTCAATTTTTTAAAATTAATTAAGTTATTTTGGGCTGCATTGGGTCTTTGTTGCTGCTAGCGGGCGTTCTCTAGTTGCAGTGAGCGGGGGCTACTCTTGGCTGTGGTGCACGGGCTTCTCATTGCAGTGGCTTCTCTTGTTGCGGAGCATGGGCTCTAGGCACGCAGGCTTCCGTAGTTGTGGCACGTGGGCTCGGTAGATGTGGCACACGGGCTCTAGAGCGCAGGCTCAGTAGTTGTGGCGCGCGGGCTGAGTTACTCCGTGGCACGTGGGATCTTCCCAGACCAGGGCTCGAACCCATGTCCCCTGCATTCGCAGGCATATTCTTAACCACTGCTCCACCAGGGAAGCCCAATAATTCAGTTTTTTATAAAGAGAAGATTCCTAATAGTATTCCAAAATTTTAAAAATATGTAGTTGGATAACACTATGAAAAATTAACTGATATATTCTTTTATTATTTCTCTTTGCTCCCTGGATTTTTTTCCCCATCCAGTCAGCTAGGCACTCTGAGTTCACTGCATTAGGAAGGTAAAGACTCAGCAGAAATGAGGGAGAAAAAAAGAAAATTCTCAGCTTTGGAATGTTCACAACGGAGGCCACAGTAGAACAGGTGAGAATTCTGTGAACAAAAACTAAATGTCGTCTCAAATGCAAAAAAGTATTCTCTGCACTGGGAGGCAGGAGAGGGAGGGAGGGAAGGACTGAAGGAGAGAGATCAGTGTGGCCAGGGACATGGAGACTGTGCTTGAGGACGATAGGCCCAGGAAGAGAATCAGAATCTGGAGAAGATTCAGCCTGCACGTGATCATTGCCTCCAGCCAGCACCCTCATCTCAGACGTTGGGAAATTCAGAGAGAGAGTGGGAGTACGTCAGGAGGGCCACGCGCATAGTCTGTGTGGCAGGGGTTGTGGCCATTCCCTATTTGTGAGGAGTCCCCAGCAATTTGCAGGCCTCTTCTGGAAAATGCTGGTGGACGTCTCTAGTGCTTATGTGAAAGCTTGTTCACAAACCTTGAAAGATACAGATGTAGATGACAGATAGATGCATAGATAGAAAAATGTAATTAAATAAAAGCTCCAGGAAAGGTTTGGAAAATGCCCTTTATTGCATAGGACGCTTCTATCGTCATATGATGTTAGACTGAGTGCCGGTCCCTTCATCCTCCTTCAGACCACGGCCTTCTGTCTGCTACTCTCCCGAGGGTCCTTTCTTCTCCCTGGAAGGGATAAAACAAATGAGGTAGAACAGGAAGAGACAAGCAGCACTCCAAGCTCTGCTGGTCAGGGTTACCCTCCAGCGTTGCCTTAATGCTCAGAGCCACACACACCACAGTGAGCTTGGCTCCAGATCAACTACCACGCAACGAAGGTTCTGGAACATTTCCATATCTCGGGGGACCTCATTTCCACGTGACTCTCTTTCATATTCCCCTTTGTCACAGAAGGCTAGGTCCAGTGGTCCGGGTGAGATCTCGGCTCAGGCCCAAGGCTCTCAGACCTCAACGGTCTGGTCCTGCCAGGGCCCCTGTCCTCTCTGGAGACCACTCCTGGCTCTCTCTGCCGAGAAGGCGCTGCTGGCAGTACGTCCTCTAAGAGTTGAGGTCCGTCGTGCAGACCCTGAGAAAACTCCTAGGAAAAGGCTCCACCTTCTTGTTTACGTCAACAGAGCTCAATGCCTTTGGTAGTGCTGGGTGTGTCCCATTTGATGCAACTGCAGAGCCATTAGGTCAACCAGCACATGTGTGCGGCCCCTTCCCTTAGACTCCTCTGGGCCCTCGTGACATAGGCTCAGAAGACTGCCAGCCTCAAGCCTTACCTCTTCCGAGGGACGGCCACACCGTCTTCCAGGATCTTCGGTCCCATGAATCTCAGTTGCTGTTTGGAACTCAAAGGAGAGAAAAGACCCTGCCTGCGGGGTCTCTTTGGGCTGGGGCCTTCCCCCGTGGGCTGCGCTCCCTCATTCTCCTTTTCTTCTTGCTTCTCTTCCTCCTCCTCCTCCTCCTCCTCGTCGTCCTCCTCCTCCTCGTTCTCCTCCTCCTCCTCCTCGTCCTCCTCCTCAGGGGTGCTCTTGGATTCCACATTGCCCATCAGCTGGACCATGGTGAGATGAGAGACACGGCAGCTGAAGCCCTCCAGGATGCCGAACTTCACGTGCTGCTGGAGGATCTCCAAGGCGGGGAAGACCCGGCAGCAGGCCATGCACCTGAAGCCGGTCTCCATGGTCACCATCCAGTCCGCTGTCTTGGCGCTGGGTCTCTCCTCGACGGCAGGTGGCCCTGATGGGCTGCCTGGCTCTGCCCTTTCCTCATACTCTTTCTCCTCCCCAGTGGGCTCACTGTCAGACAGGAGGCTTTCGGTGGACACATCAGAAGAGGGCTCAGTGGCTACTGCGCACACATCCTCAGGAAGGGTCACTTCTTCTATCCTCAGCTGCTTTTCAGGCAACTCCAAGGGTTTCTTTGTCTTCCAGGAGACAGCGACACCCTTGTTCACTTGTACCTGCATGTAGTATATTTTCATGCCCCTTTCCTCTTTGTCTGGGTGCAGATAGTTCTTAGAGGGTGAAGAGGGTGAGGAGGAGACACAGTGTGATGGGGGAGCGGTCTCTCCTTCTCCCTGATCCTGGGCTAGGGGTGCTCTAGGCTGGGCAGTGTCTCGATGAAATCTCCGGATTCCTGAAAAAGGAAATTAAAATCATAATAACATGCATGGGCCATGCCGGAAGCTGAGGGAGCAGGTGTGGTAGACGAGAGAGGGACATTGGCACGACATAGCTATGTCGTGAGCTTGGTGTCTGTTGGCCGTAGGACGGAGTGGTGTATCTGGTGTCATCTGTGGGCTTTTCATGTGCGTGGGGGGGATACTGGAGCGGTGTCTGTATACAGGGGTGTGGAGTATGGTGGTGAGGGCTGTGGTATGTGAGGGATGCGGCTGGATGCGTGTACGACGAGGAGTGTGAGTTTGGGAATATCGGTGGTGCATTCCTTGTGGAATGGGGCTGTGGTGCAGGAGGAGAGTACTGTGGAGCACGTGCTTGGGGTTGATGTGCACTGAGAAGGGCTGTGCCTGGAGGGCGCGTGTATGTGTGAGCTGTGTGGACCTGAGCTGGATGGTCCTGCTCTCAGGCTGGAGGTGTATGATGCAGAACTCTGTCCTTCTCTGGAAGCAAAGGCAAAGACAAAGCCTACATTTTCCTCTGAAGATGCTTAATCTGGTCCCTCTTCCCTCCACCTCAAGCCCAGACCTTTCCGGCCCCTGCTCCTTGACTTCCCCACCATGGTAGTAGCAGTATTCACACACACACACCCAGACTCAGCTGGCATCCACGCCCTCGGAACAGCTCAGCCATCCTGCCCAGGCTCCTCCACAGAGCCCTCATCACCTCTGATGACCCTGGGTTTCCTCTCAGCCTCCCTGGGATCTGTGTGCCTCCTGCCTCACAGCCAAGCACCCCCTCACCTGAGGAGCCCTGCGCCCTTACCAGCGTAGCTGAGCTTGCGCCGAGTAGAAGTACAGAAGAAGTATTTAGAGGCAGAGGAGACCTCCCCTGGCCCTGGGCTGCAGCCTTGGGCCACCACAGTGGATCCAAGCCGAGGGGGATCCTCTTGTGACTTCGAGATTCCTGAGGGAGGAATGAAAGGCTCAGGGTGGGTTCATCAGTCCTCTGTCCACAAATATTTACTGAGTGTGTGACACGTGTCAGGTGCAGTGAATACACACAGTTGAGAGTGTGGTTCCCAGTGGATACTCCAGGATTTAATTCCAATCCATACTTATTCTCTCACTGTCTAGTTGGTAATGTAGGCCTCGGTGGTGACTGTGAGTGTGTGGGAAGAGTGAGTGATGTGTATCAGTTAAGTCTGTGGTAAGTGTGGGGTTGGCATGGGGAGCACAGTGCAGATGTGTCTATCTGTGTCTGTGGCCTTTGTGTGCATGGTTTCTGTTCACAAGTCAGGAATTCTGGGACATGTAACTTTTCCTCATTACATGGTGTGGCTTGTATTTATGGTGCGTGTTCATTCATTCAGTCACCAAGATTCAGTAAGCAGCTACTCCTGTGTATCCGGCACTCTTCCATTGTTGTAGTCTTTGGTAACGCTGCACATTCTAGTAGGGGAAGACACACACTAAACAAAACTACAATAAATATATAATACATCAGCTGGTGGTAAGTATATAAGGGTTGCCAGACTTAGCGAACCAGAATACAAGGCACCCAGTTAAATTTCACTTTCAGATAAACCCAGAATAATTTTTTAGTGTAAGTATTCCCATGCAGTGTTTGGCCTGACTTAGTTTTAGTGTAAGTATGGCCCATACAATATGTGGGACATACTGCTACTGAAAAATTACTTGTTGTTTATCTGGAATTCAAATTGAACTGGATAGCCCATATTTTCTCTGGCAATCCTGACCTGGGTTACTGAGACTGTGGTTTACTGTGGTTTGTACAAAGCGGGTCTGGCATTACTCAAGAATGTGTTATAAGTGTGGTGTGTATGACACGTGACTGGTTCTTATAGAGGTATTTAGAGATGGCTGAAGTTAGCTGTGTTTGTGCAAGAGTTGAGGAGATACATATATATATAGTGTGTGTGTGTGTGTGTGTCCTATATATATAGTGTGTGTGTCTATATACATATCTCATCTCCAGCGTTTGGTGTTAGAGGAGACGATTGTGATACAGGTGGGTTGTATGAGAACGTAGTACAGAAGGGATGCATGTATATACCTCCATGTGCTGTGTGTGGTTTACTAAGGAAGTTATATGTGGGGTGTGTGATATTTTTGCTGTATCAGAGTGTACATGGGTGTATGAGTTACTGTCTCATGAAACACCCCTAACAAGAATTCTGTACACACTCTTACGTACACCGAGTGTCAGCCAGGTCCAGCCAGGGTGACAAGAACTTTACCACGCAGACTTTATATCTGGTAAGCACTCTAACCCCATTCATCTCGCTCTTCTCTGCACTACCACACACACACACACACACACACACACACACACACACACACACAGTCACACACAGGAACATAGAGCAAAATATTCTGAATGGTCAGGGGCAGTCATTGCCTTCCCCAGCCTGTCCCAGCCACTGCCTGGAAATCTGCCTGCTGTCTAGAGCTCCATTCCCAGGGCCCATCCTACAGTCTCCAGGGCCCTGGGCCTGGTAGGAGCTACTGGGCTCTAATCTGGGGCAGAGGCCTCTAGCTGGAGCTCTGGGGTGACCACCCCTCTCCCAGGGCAAGCTACTCGCCTACATTTAATGCACGCAGGCACCCCGTGGCCCGTGGCTCTCAGAGCTCCCCGCAGGACCCTGAGGCCATTTCTCACCCCTGCTCACGCGGTCTCAGTCTCTGGAAAACCCTTCCCTTCCCTTGATCTCCTTTGGGAAATTCTTCCTGTTGAAGGAATAAAACCTCCTTGCTTTCAATATGACACCATCCCTAGACAAACAATCTTCTTTCAAAGTGCATTCCACTTGTCAAGATAGTTTTCAACAGGGCCTTCAACTCATGGGGCTTCTCTTTCCACTTTGGTAAAAGAGGCCAAGCAACTCATGGGTCTCTCTCAGCATCCTTGCATCCTTCACATCCCCCACCTCATGACCCCAGGGAACGATCCAAGAGAATAAGAGAGAAATCGGGGACTGAGAAAAGCTGCACCTCTAGGTCTGTGCAAGCAGGATGCAGCCTGCTATGAGTCCGACAAAGCTCCAGGCCCGGCTGCCCCAGGGGAGAGTCCTCAGACCAGCGGAGCTGACCTCCCATCTCCCAGGGGGCATCTGGCCGTTCTGTGCCATCTCACACCACAGGGACCCTCCGGATGGATACGGCAGCGTCAGTGAGACAAGATCTCTCGCTCCCTGCTTCACAGGTGACACGTTCTCAGTCCGCCCCATCCTAGAGAAGGTTTAGTTTGGCAGAAACCCATGTGCCCCAGCATGTTGCCCCCCACATACCTCCTCCGTTCTCGGCAGTTTCCTGGGACTCTTCATTTTCCAGATGTTTCCTCTTTTGTCGCCGTTTCATGGTACCAACTAGAAGTCTCCCTTAGAAGATGCCTCAAGAGATGTCCAACTCCTCCTCTTCCCTACAGGTTGGCCCTTGTTGGCTCTTGGGCAATCCGTTGAAATGATTCAATACAAATAAAAATAGTCAAGTCTCCTAAATGGCTGAAAAACTTGTACCACTTAGTGAACCAGCAGTACTGCCTAGTGCTCACCAGGGCTGTTATGTTTGCAAGGTTGCCAGGCGCACAGTGGAATTCTGTGACCTCAGTGATGACATCAGAGCATTCCGTGGACCTAGGTGGAGCACAGTGTCTGCAATAGCACAGGCCCCATTTTCAAGAACATTTCCTTTTTCCCAGCTGAACCTTTCCCGTGAAAGGGAAAGGTTCATACCATATCTATTATAAATTGTATCATACCATGTCTATTATAAAATTCACATTTTGAGTGGAGATCTTTTCATGTCTTTTCTAGAGAGATTTAATATGAATATTTTCAGTGGTCTCCAGTTTCCCTGTGGATTATTGACATTTTAAACTCTGCACTTCAATTTTCCCTCAATACGTGTAATTTTGTCACAGCTATTTCTGTACTTAAAGATGAGGAACTATATAATTGATTTCTTCATTTTTTTCCCATCTCTTTCCAAGGTACTGCATTTGATTGTGTCTTACGAATGAGTGAAAAATGCTAGTCCTTGAGTCAGGACGTTGGGCCCTTTACCAAGTAACTCAACCTATCTGGGCTTCAGCTTCTGTATGTGCCATCAAGAGGCTTGGACTAGCTGACTTTTCAAATGCTGTGTTTCTTTGATTCACTCTCACTTACTGATCTGCCACTTAAGAAGAGGGTCTGTTCTCATAAAGTAACAACAGTCTTTTCCTAACCTTGGGTTGGGTGGAGTTTAACTGTTCGTACTCAGTTTGTTAGTTATATTGCCTTCTACGTATGCTTAGCTCTAAATAATTTATATGGCTCTTGTGACAATTTTTAGATCTTCTTTTTTTCTTATTTTCTTTTACACTTTCTAATTTGTTATCGCCAGTGTAGAGGAGCCTGATTGACTTTTAAAATTTATTGATCTTGTATGTGTGTGCCTTGTTGAACCGTCTTATTAGTTCCTGCTAGTTTATCTGTGGGTTCTTTTGGGTCTCCTAGATAAATGAGCATAGGAAATGTAAATAATGTGTTCTTTGGATAAAGTTTATTTTCTTGCATCTATATATATATAGAAGCAATATGTTGAATTGATTTAAATATTTAAATACTTACATACCTGTTATCACAATCTAACATTCTTGATCTTATTTTCTTTCAATCAATATTATGTTTTCAAGATTTATCCACGTGAATCCATATAGATCTAGGTCTTTGATTTTTGACTGCTTGATATTATTTCATCACATGCATATAGCATCATTTATTTTCCATTCAAGCATTATTGGACAATTGGATTGTTTCCCTCCCTTCTCTAGAACAAACAACATTTCCTAGAATATCCCTGAAGATGTCTGACAGTCGAGAAGGGCCAGGCTGCCCGAAGGATTGCTACTTGCTTTCAGCCACCTTCCAACAGGCCGTCTCCAGCCAGCAATTTGAAGCACAGCTGAAATGAAAACTGCCCCAAATGTGAAGATCTTAGGAGCTTCCTAGAAGGTGGGAGGTTAATGATAGGCATCCTGCTGGGATCCCAGGGGAGTCTGAGCTGGCCTGAAGCTCATCTTCCTCCTCCACCGCTCAAGAGGAATGTGGAGGAAAGAAGCCTTCAAAAACTCTGAGCAGGCAGAGGGAGAGATATTGGGGGCCGAAGGTGTAACTGAGGTCTTGGAGTGGGCTGTGAGCACGCAGAGCCTCTAGAGAGCCAGGCTCTGCCTTCTGAGAACTTCTCCCCTAAGGCTGCTCATAATTCAGGTGATACCAGCCATATAGAGCCGACTTGGCCCACACTGTCACAGAAAGCCTTATCAGAATCTCTTCTTCTTCATACACTCTTGTGTCTGTTACTTGGCTATTGCCTTTGGTACTCCACTGATGTGAACCACAGTCGCCAGGGGATGGAGGACACTAGTGACCCATCTTGCTCTGTGGCCTCAGTCCACAGCTTGAGGGTAAGGGAAGAGGCCAAATGAAGGTCAAGAAGGAAAGATGGAGTTTGAAGAGAAGACCTGAGTTAAGGGTGTCTTCTCAAGTCTTGATGACTGAAATGTAGCTCCAGTACCTGAAGTCCTGCTTGTTCTCAAGGCTGACCACGGGGCTGGGTGCACTCAGTGAAGGAACCGTATACACTTAGTATTTCCTTGCTTGCTCACACTTGCCCTCCTCTCATACACCCTCTGCAAGACTGCTCTTCCCCTGAAACAACTTTCCACCTGCCACTGTCATCTCAGGAACATTTGCTTCCCCTTCCTAGTGTCCCCCTAGAATGCCATTGCAGCCAATTCATAATTGGATAATCATGCTTCTTACCATATTCTCAGCAACTTCTGAAAACTTTTATTCACTTTATTCCATAGTCTTCACCCATCAATAATCTTCCTTAACTTCCTAGCTGCAGGTTAAGCCATTCGGAATCATTTCTTTTTCTTTCTCTTCTTTGGCAAATCCTTTCTATCTTTTAAGGTCTTTTTCTTGTCTCTCTACCATCCTGCCTTGCTGAACTTCTTTTTTTTCCGTTTAAGTAACCTTTCAATCTCCTTCCCCAATTTCCTCATAAACATTGAGAGTTTATTCCTCACACGTTAGACAGCGGTTTATGAATGGCCAGGCATAATGGACTCAGAATGAGTTGGCACCCCCGAGGTACCTGTCTTGCTGGGGAGCCACAGGTGAAGGGCTGGCTGCTGGACACATGTTTGCATGGAGTCAGGCTGAGTGGCCTCAGGGTGTTTGCTCTGCACTTGTGTGTGTTTCTCCCTAGTTGGTTTCCTTGTCCAGCCACCTGTGACCTCCCTCCATCCAGCCCAGGGAATCCTTCTCATCACAGGGGTAGGATGTTTGTCTCATTTTCCATCACATCCTTTCCCCAAAGTTTGGTTGTGAGTTGTTCCCATTCCAAAGACCTTTCCTCTTGGAAGAGAAAAGAGAAAATCTTGTCTCTCCTTTCCTCTCACTTCACTTCTGCTCTATTATCTCCTCCGTCCAGAATGGCCCCCTGACTCAGATGGGTGTAGATCCAAAGATGGCAAGAACTGCCAGCAATTCTGAGATAATAATATGGATGGATCAGGAAAACGTGAAAACCTTTATCCCGCCACATTAAAAAACATTGCGCTTCCAGTGTATTCAGAGTCTCAGTGTAGAAACACAAATGATAGAGAAATTGAATTACACTCAAGTTTTTCTTTCCTGCTTTCCTGTTTTATTCTAATTCTCCAAGTTAACATGATAAACTATTTGTTAGGTAAGCTTTCAGACATTTTCTACCCAGGCACACTTTTCTTTTTTTCACATAAGAGTGTGAACTAGGTCACTTTCAACATGCTGTGATTCTGTGATTCACTGTCTCCCACCGAGTCATCCACTGATAAAGTCATCTGTTTCATGGAGAAATATTTCCAATAGCTAATAGCCAATGTCTGTGGAGTGCTTACTCTGTGTCGGTTTCTTGTAACTACTTTACAGATCATTTGTACAACGTACCCATGGACCAGGTACAGTTATGACCCCCAAGTGACAGATAAGTGCAGATAAGTACAAATAAATACAGAGGCCAAGTGACTTGCCCAAGACACTGGAGCAAATCAAAATCCATGCCTGTGTAATCATTTTGCCCTATTGCCTCTGTCTGGGAGGCTTGATGATTTGGCAACTAAAACCTTAAATATCATGTTCCATTTTTATATCTGTGACACAAGCGTGGGGCTGTGATATGGGGTAACTAACCTGACTACTTTTGAAAACACTTATGCACCTGGATGAAAGTAAACCAGGGACTGCAAGCTATAGATTTAAGGTTTCCTACCAACTTTTAAAAATAGCTTCTTGAATGCAATTTATGTAGTGTCAAGTCTAGGATGTAGTCCAAATAGTAACAGAAAAATGGAGATATGTAGAAAAATACTTAAAGTTGACAAGTATTGGGAGTGTAGTATTTTTGGGGCCAGCGTGTAGACCACAGGAAAACTTGCTGTTTCCATCCCAGAGGGAAGAGCCCTACGTTGCAACTGCCAAGGTCCCTGGGGCAGCAAGTGTGCTCACTGCTTCGTAAAGAAGCATCCTCACTTTGATAGAATCATATGGGAGCCTTACATTTGGTTAGCAGTTCTACGTTTTTGATGTAATAATATTTTCAGGGTGTGGGAGGGTATCAAGCTCTGAAAATACCCTTGGAGAGATTTGCTTATTAAGTTTGGCTTTTTCAGTCTCCCTACTACTTCTTTACTAAACACCAGGCGGTTTCCTTCACTTTTCAGAACCATGTTGTTTTTCCCTTGTCTAATGAACTTTGAAATACTTTTGGATGAGCTATGAAGTTTGGGAAAAAATAAACATCTCTTTAAAATAAGGAAGATAATAACAATGACAAGTAGAAAACGCTCTAAAACAGAGAATATCCTCCATTCTAGCCAAAGACTGGGGCTGGAAGGTTCGTGCTCGCTGTCCAGGACGTAGAAATAAAAGCTGAGGAGGCGCTGAGGCGTCTCCTGGATCTCTATGAGCCTCCATCATTTCTGAAGGGTAGGGTTGACAGATAAAATATAGGCTGTTTAGTTAAATCTGAATGTCAGAGAAACAACAAGTACATTTTTAAGATTAGTATGCCCCAAAGAGTTCATAGGATCTACTTATACTAAAAATAATGACTTATTATTCATGTGAAGTTCAGGTTTAACTGGGTATCCTGTACTTATATTTACTAAATCTGACAGCCCTACTGATGATCCACAATGGAGGCAGTTGAGAAGCGGTACATGCTGGCTCTCGGACAGTCAGAAATGGCTTCAGCAGATCCAGGTACAGTATGAAATTCTTTTTGGATGTAGCTCAGAAGCCATGGCCAGCCCTATGACTGCAAGTACTGCCTCGGGTTTCCCTGAGGTGGGGTAAACCTTCCTCTTAATGGCCTTTTGGTAAGTCTGGAAGACCATATCCAAGGGGAGCCCCAAAGCCAGTTTCATCCTCACAACCATGTTTCCAATTCCTGGAATTGGCTGCATGTGACTCACAAGAGCTGAGGAGGTTTGTGGAAATTGGGAGTGTCATAGCTTGAACCCTTTGTAGGTAAAGTTTTGCTGTTGTGAGTGTTTTAACAGGAGCAATGTGAAAGACTCCAGGTCCCCAGGTAGATAGAAATAATCCTGTTCTACCTCTGTGTATGTGACAAGTCTCTAATAGTTCAGAGAGCAAGGATCTGGTCTTAGAAAGACTGATCCAAGCTTGGATGTTTCTGGTGACAAGGCAAGGTCCTGAGTTTCAAGTTCACCTTTTATGGTTGAGGAGACAATAAGGTGGTCAGAAGGGAAATCATGGAGGAGACCTTGGCTTCCTCCATCGTGCAGGCTTGTATATGTGGTTCTATGTAGATTGTGTTTCAAAGGTGGAGCTTGTTTACAACTATGAACATTCTCCGATGTGCTTTTTGGACCTTCATTCCCAGAGCGAGAGCAGTGCCGACGCTCTAGAAATGCCATGGATATTCTGAGCTGTCAGTGGCATTTCCCAGGTACTGTTGCC